>NC_084744.1:20835084-20980084 GCF_033978785.1 Entelurus aequoreus | reverse complement strand
TGGTAAGCTACTTTCGTAGCCACAGCTGCCCTGGGGTAGACTGACGGAAGCGTGGCTGCCAATTTGCGCCTACGGCCCCTCCGACCACCACCTATCATTCATTCAACATTCATTCACCGGTGTGAGCGGCACCGGGGGCAAGGGTGAAGTGTCCTGCCCAAGGACACAACGGCATGGTAAGAGGCGGGGAGCGAACCTGCAACCCTCAGGTTTCTCACACGGGCGCTCTACCCACTACGCCATGCCGCCCAACTCTTGAATATCCTCTTGAAAATGAGAGTCGAGAACGCGAAATGGACATTCACAGTGACTTTTATCTCCAGGACAATACATCGGCGAAGCTCTTTAGCTACTGAGCTAACGTGATAGCATCGTGCTTAAATGCAGATAGAAACAAAATAAATAAATCCCTGACTGGAAGGATAGACAGAAGATCAACAATACTATTAAACCATGGACCTGTAACTACACGGTTAATAATTCTCAGCCTGGCAAAGCTTAACAATGCTGTTGCTAACGACGCCATTGAAGCTAACTTAGCAACCGGACCTCACAGAGCTATGATAAAAACATTAGCGCTCCACCTACGCCAGCCAGCCCTCATCTGCTCATCAACACCCGTGCTCACCTGCGTTCCAGCGATCGACGGCGCGGCGAAGGACTTCACCACGATCATCCGTGCGGTCGGTGGCTAGCGTCGGCTAGCGCGTCTGCTATCCAAGTAAGTCCTCCTGGTTGTGTTGCTACAGCCAGCCGCTAATACACCAATCCCACCTACAACTTTCTTCTTTGCAGTCTTCATTGTTCATTAAACAAATTGCAAAAGATTCACCAACACAGATGTCCAGAATACTGTGGAATTATGAGATGAAAACAGAGCTATTTTATATTGTTTTCAATGGGGTACCGATACCTCTGTTTCACTGGCTACGTCACGCGCATACGTCATCATCCAAAGACGTTTTAAACTGGAAGTTTAGCGGGAAATATAAAATTGCACTTTATAAGTTAACCCGGCCGTATTGGCATGTGTTGCAATGTTAAGATTTCATCATTGATATATAAACTATCAGACTGCGTGGTCGGTAGTAGTGGGTTTAAGTAGGCCTTTAATGGCAGTAACACATTGCAAAAAAAGTTGGCACAGGGGCATTTTAACCACTGTGTTACATGGCCTTTCCTTTTAACAACACTCAATAAACGTTTGGGAACTGAGGAGACCTTTTCTTGAAACTTTTGTGGTGGAATTATTTCGCATTCTTGCTTGATGTAAAGCTTAAGTTCTTCAACAGTCCGGGGTCTCCATTGTGGTATTTTAGGCTTCATATTGCGCCTCACATTTTAAATGGGAGACAGGTCTGTACTACAGGCAGGCCAGTCTAGTATCCACACTCTTTTAATACAAAGCCACACTGTTGTAACACGTGGCTTGGCATTGTCTTGCTAAAATAAGCAGGGGCGTCCATGATAGCGTTGCTTGGATGGCAACATGTGTTGCTCCAAAACCTGTATGTACCTTTCAGCATTAATGATGCCTTCACAGATGTGTAAGTTACCCACTAATACACCCTCATACCATCTCAGATGCTGGCTTTTGAACTTTGCGCCTAGAACAATCCCGATGGTTCTTTTCCTCTTTGGTCAGAGAGGACACAACGTCAACAGTTTCCAAAAAAAATTTGAAATGTGGACTCGTCAGACCACAGAACACTTTTCCACTTTGCATCGGTCCATTTTAGATGAGCTCGGGCCCAGCGAAGCCGGCGGCGTTTCTAGGTGTTGTTGATAAATGGCTTTTGCTTTGCATAGTAGAGTTTTAACTTGCACTTATATATGTAGCGCCACACTGTAATTACTGACAGTGGTTTTCTGAAGTGTTCCTGAGCCCATGTGGTGATATCCTTTACACACTGATGTCGCTTTTTGATGCAGTACCGCCTGAGGGATCGAAGGTCCATAATATCATTGCTTACGTGCAGTGATTTCTCCAGATTCTCTGAACCTTTTGATGATATTATGGACCGTAGATGGTAAAATCCCTAAATTCCTTGCATTAGCTCGGTGAGAAATGGTTCCCCCCCCCCCCCCCACCGTAAATTTTCAAGCGTTGACTGGTCCGCAGCTACAAAAAGGTTGGGGACCACTGCTGTACAGCATGCTCAAATATTTTCATGTACATCAGATGTGTGATTGTAAATATTGTTAATGAGATTAATCCTTAATAAAATTCCCTTCAAGAAAAAGTACATTTTTAATTAAAAAAAAGAAGCTTTTTACCCCAAAATGCGTTGCTCATTGAAAAACAACCCAAAAATGGTTCATAGTTATGGAAATCCGGAAATTGAGTTAATATAATACCCTTATTTCCCAAAAAATTGATTGCTCTTCATAAAAATAACTCCAAAATGTAACCCAAAACTCGCAACTCAGATATTAGGTTATCAAAATAACCCAGCATTTTTTAGTATGTGGCAACACTGCACCAATCATTTTATTCGGACTGTGTAATTGTGAAAAATATAGACAACCTGAAAATAAATGTGTTCTGTTTAACCAATAATGGTAACATAAGCTGGACGGTGGTGTTCTTGTTGTGTTTTTTGCTTTGAAAAAATGGGCTCTCTCCGGGTACTCCGGCTTCCTCCCACCTCCAAAGACAGGCACCTGGGGATAGGTTGATTGGCAACACTAAATTGGCCCTAGTGTGTGAATGTGAGTGTGAATGTTGTCTATCTATCTGTGTTGGCCCTGTGATGAGGTGGCGACTTGTCCAGGGTGTACCCCACCTTCCGCCCGCATGCAGCTGGGATAGGCTCCAGCACCCCCCCCCCAGCAACCCCGAAAGGGACAAGCGGTAGAAAATGGATGGATGGAGGGCCCCACAGCACACTGGATTCCAGTTACCGGTAATTGAAATACCATAACACTGGATATTGTTCAGATAAGTTGAATTCAAGAACTTGCACACAAAGCTACTATAAGGAAGTTGCCCAGCCATACCCCAATAAACCCGACAGCTATCTTCCAATAATCGCAGTAAGGGCTCTTGATATGAGGTCTGCTGACAAAAAGCCACATAGTAACACGTTGTGCAAAGTGGAGCCCATCACTGGAGTGTGAACAGGCCGTGATTGTGTGAAGACAACATCAGATAACCTCACACCCTGCAGCCTCTTTGCTTGTTTGTATTTACATTTGAGTCACTTTAATGACTCACACCAATTCTCATTCTGCTAATTTACGGCATCACCTTCTCAATTAGCCTTGAAAGCAGACTAGCAGGTGCTAAGAGGGCCCCCCGTGTGTCCTAGTAACACACTATTCTGCATTTATTCAAGCCTCTCTTGTTTATTTGGGAATGCAGGTCCTTACGTCCCCACTGGGCATCATTTAGACTTTTTTTTAGTGTTTTTCTTTTTTTTTTTACGCCCCACCCTAGGAAAAACTAAACATTTTGCTCTGTCCTGACTATAAATAGTATAATTTGTCTATTAAATTGTTATAAGTACATCTCCGCATAACGTCAAAGAAAACTTAAAAGTAATAAAGAAAGAAACAAAGAATAAAGAACTAATAATTGTATTAACATTGTTTCTTAGTCTGGAACAGAAAATATTTAAAGTGAATGAATTTGCTTAAAATAATAACAAAAATGTAATCCCTATTTAAACAATAAACATGTTTTTGACCGACTTGAAACCATTTGATAATGAAGTTAAATCTCATGTAAAAAAATATACAACATAAAGTAGCAAGAAACACGTCACTAATGAATAAAGCAAAACATGTTCTGGACCAAAAATATTAATACTCATACTTATATATTCATATTCTTTACTGCTCACTAGTGTTACCATATTAGTGCAGAAATATGGGGAAACAACTACAAATGTGATCTTTTGTTCACTAACTGTGTTACAAAAAATATCAGTTACAATAATACATTATGTTGGATATAGAGAACATACAAACATTTTTTTTATTGAATCAAATATATTGAAATTCAACCAATTGGTGCATTTGCAAACAGCTAAAATGATGTATAAAGCAATCTATAACCTGCTACCCAAGAATGTACAACAATTCTTCTCAACAAAAGAGGAGAAATATAACCTTAGAGGAAAATCTAATTCAAAACATTTGTATGCTCGTACAACACTTAAAACATTCAGTATATCAGTATGTGGGATTAAATTATGGAAAGGATTAAGCAAGGAAATCAAACAAAGCACCAATATGATTCAGTTTAAGAGACTGTTCTAACTACAAGTGTTCACAAAGTACACAGAACAAAAATTATGATGAACATGTTGAACATCTTATTTATGTATTTAATATTTGTTTACTTACTATGGTATATTATTTATTTCTCATGTATTCACTGTTCTGTTACTTAGAACAAGGAAATTGGATAAAATTGCTATGGTATGAAAAGGGGTAGGATTAAATAAGATCTGCTTCTTCCTACTCCTTTTTGGATGTGCTGTAATGAAACAACTGGAAATATGTGATGCATTACATTGTATTGTATGCATGTTCCAAATAAACTGAAACTGAACTGATCTGAACTAAATTAAACTCAATAAATAAGAATATATTGATTAATTAATTCATTAATTAAATAGTGCTGCGAGGATCCTGATGAGAGTGCGGAAATATGACCACATCACACAAACTCTCAAATCCCTTCACTGGCTTCCTGTTCCACTCAGGATTGAATTCAAAATCTCCTTTCTAACTCACCAGTGCCTCCATGGAAATGCCCCAGTCTACCTTAAAGAACTGCTCACCCCCAAATCCTCCACACGACACCTCCGCTCCAAACAGGCTAACCTCCTCCAACCTCTAACGACAAAGCTACGAACTATGGGAGACCGGGCTTTCTGCTCCGCTGCTCCCAGTCTGTGGAACGCTCTCCCTGACCACCTGAGGGCACCTCAGACTGTGGATGCTTTTAAAAAAGGCTTAAAAACCCATCTTTTAAAAAAAGGCTTTTTATAGATTTTTATAGATATGCATGCTGGCTCTTGCTATTGCGCTGTTTCTAGTTTTATATTTTATTTATTTTTATTATCTTTTATTATTATTATTATTATTACTATTTTTTTTTTTTACACTGTGGCACTTTGAGGTTGTTTGCTCAACGTGAAGTGCTTTTTACAAATAAAATATATTATTATTATTATTATTATTATATGGATCAGCAACATTAACTCAGGAGCACAATTGACCGTATAAAAAAACTTTAACCTACAAAACGAAAAATAATAAAACAATTTGTGCAGATTTTTTTAAATCAAAATGAGAAAGTCAGAATTAAGGCTTTGAGCACGTTTTGTATGGCACAGCTTTTCCTGCACATGTCGTCAAAGGTAATAATGATCAGGGGCCGTACTTATCAAGCTTCTTAGAATTACTCCTAAGAAGTCTGCTAAGAGTTGACTTAAGAGTAAATAAATTTTTCGCTGAAAGCTGCACTTAAAAGTTAGTTATCAAGCGTCTTACTCACACTTTCAGCGAAGTGTAGGACTGAATCTTAAGTGTCACACTCAGAGCTGAATTACGACATTACTATGTGCCGTAAACGGAATTTTAGGTGACGTCATTTCTGTGTCCATAGAAATGACCAATCACGGAATGGAATCCGTTGTCTAAGAATAAAGAAATATCTTGGAAATATTTAAGTGGACAATGGGAGTGTATATTTTGACAATAAACTACAAAATAATACAAAACAAACTAGTCCCCGCCGGCACTCACGCTACTGCTCCCTCTCTTCTATCGCCCACACACTCACTGACGTCACTCACCTCACGGCCACACACATATGCTACTGTCAGAACATTTTCTTTCCAATTAATTAATTAGGCAACTAATTTGAAACTGGTGTGGGTGGCTCTATATATACTAGCCCACTGCAGACACATGCAGAAATCAACAAGGAATCGAAAAGTATTAAATCTGTGACAAAAATAATATCCGCTCTGTCTAAACGATACCGTTTGATCAGCTGCTCGTCATCAAAAAAAAACAAAACATTGTTCCGTTCCCTGATCGTTCGCGCACGTCTCTCTCGCCTCAGTGCCATCCCCTGCTGGCAACTCCTAACCACTTAAGACACCTCTGAAGGTCTCTTAAATATCGTGGAGAGTAGGAGTGATTCTTAGACTTAAGAACGTTGATAAAAAGCTTTTATTCTTAAGTTTGAGAGTAGGACTAAATTTCGCAAATTCTCAGGACTTAAGTGTAAAATGGCACTCTAAGAATCTTGATAAGTACGGCCCCAGATGTCTTAAATGAGGTGTAGAAATACACTAATATGCATCCAAATAATATAATACAATTTCTCCTGTGCTTCATTTGCTCCTTCGGGGAACCAAGGCATCGTTTTGCAAATGCTTTCAGCTCATGTCCTTGGTTAAACACATTCACAGCAGAGAGCTCCCGTGGGCCTTTCTGTTTTCATCAGCACCATGGGCATGTTTGCCGAGGTCAAGAGTGTAAAGTATGTAACCTTTTATTATAAATACACTTTTGGGACATGACCACGTGAGGCCCTCGACACGTTCTTGTGCTTTTAATTATTTTTAACCCAGGCAAACGCTTGCGTATCAGTTTTGAACCTTTGAAGTAAACAACATTTGCTCTTTTAGGACGAGGAACCTTATTGTTACTTTGAGTTAGAAAAATCTCTCACATTTCAATTCAGTCGCATGAATTTGAATTTAGGTTGCACACAGTAAATAGAATTACAATTCAAATTCAAATTAAAAGAAGTAAAAGTCAACAAAATTACAAGTGATATTAATGGTGTATTCCAGAATCATGCCTGTGTCATCCATCCATCCATCCATCCATTTGCTACCGCTTGTTTTGTTCACTGACAAGAATAAAAGCATTTCCTATGAAACAGATCATTTAATTTGGTGTGTTAAAACGTTTAAAAGATGGAAAACGGTGAATAGTGGAGACAAGCTTAAAGTACAAGCTGTCCAACGCTAACTCTAGTGGACAAAGGCTGACTCAGTAAATATTTGCTGTATTTTGGCCATCATTTTTTATGTGCTACTCAATTATACATATTTTTTCCCAAGAGGGTTTTTAATATGTCCACTTTTTACACAGGCAGTTATTGGACAATACACCAAAGCCAAACATAATTGATTAACGTGGACCCCAACTTAAACAAGTTGAAAAACTTATTCGGGTGTTACCATTTAGTGGTCAATTGTACGGAATATGTACTGTACTGTGCAATCTACTAATACAAGTAAAAACAAACAAACAGAGCATTAAACGTTTTTGATCCTTTTTTTAAACGTGTTTTCAATTACTTTTTTTTTTTTCTCAAATCTTCAATCAACTTCCGCCCTAAACAAAAATATCACACATGTAATGTGTTTTTTTTTTTAAATTTGAAAGCCTTTTGATGATGTCAATCTTTTAAATTAGTATACATTTGTATAAAATAGGTTACTTTACACATTTTCAGCTGTAACATTATCTGATCAAAACGACTTCAAAAGGGTCAAGATTAAAATAAACATTGCATGCACACTAAAAAATGTTGGGTTAAAGAATAACCCAATTTTAACCCAACTGCTGGTTCAGAAAAGGACAAACCCCTTATTTGAGTTATTTTAACTCAACATTTTGGGTTAATTTTTTCAACCCAACTTTTGTGTTGAATTATTTAACCAAAAAAGCTAAGTTATGATAACTTAATGTTGGGTTATCCCCAACCAAACTATTGGGCTGAATTATTTAACCTAAAAGTTGAGTTATGCTAACTCAATGTTGGGTTATTCCAAACCCAACTATTGGGTTGCGCAATTTAGCGCTCCTTGACCCAATAGTTGGTTAAACATTTTACATTTTACTGCTTGTTTGTCCTACTCCTTCCCAACTACTGATCAAAATTATTTTTATTCCATTAAAATATACTCAAAAGTAAGATATGAGTGTAATTTTTTTTGTCATAGTTGTCATGGCGGGGTCACATTTTACTGTGTGGATCGTTCTCCCAGGATGCAGACGGGACTCCGGAGGCAAGGTGGAGGTAAGGAAATTATTTATTGTCAATACATCATGTGGGATACAAACAAAAGAGCACCAGCGGGTCAATAGCACGGGAAACTAACGGAATAGCGAACAAAAAAAGCTTGGCATGTAGCGAACAAAAAAAGCTTGGCATGTAAACGGGCAAACAAAAAAGACGAAGCTTAGCTCAGTAATCAAATTAGTAGCTGTTGTAACTGTTGCATGGAAGCAATAAGAAAGCCAGACTGAGTGTGGTGAAATGCATTGAATAAGTAGCTCTCCGATTAGTGCCCAGGAGCAGGTGAGCGTCCCGAACACTAATCAGAGGCAGGTGAAAACAATCTGCAGTCATTGCAACTAAAACACAAACCCGGGGGTGCTCAAAACAGGGAGTCAAACTGAGGGAGTCAAAAACTAAACAAACATGATCCGGACAGCGGATCATGACATTAGTAGTTCTATACAGCATGCTCAAATATTTTCATGTACATAAGATGTGTGATTGTAAATAATGTTAATGAGATTAATCCTTAATAAAATTCCCTTCAAGAAAAAAGTACTTTCTTAGTAAAAAAAAAGGCAAGTTTTTAAAACCCAGAAATTGAGTTAAAATAATACCCTTATAACCCCAAAAAAATTGATTGCTTTTCTTTAAAATAATTTCAAAATGTAACCCAACACTCGCAACTCATAAATTGGGTTATCAAAATAACCCAGCATTTTTTAGTGTGTGTTTGATATTTGTGTTTAGAATTTAAGTTCATTGAAACATTGAGCAAAAAAAGTTAAAAAAATAAATAAATACAGAAAATTACAACCATCAAACACTTAAGGGCTTTTATGTCCTGTTTGATTGATTGATTGATTGAAACTTTTATTAGTAGAATGCACAGTGAAGTACATATTCGGTACAATTGACCACTAAATGGTAACACCCGAATAAGTTTTTCAACTTGTTTAAGTCGGGGTCCACTCATGATACAGATATATCTATCAAATATATACTAACATCATAATACACATAATAAATACAGTCATCACACAAAATAATCATCAGAGTATGTACATTGAATTATTAACATTATTTACAATCCAGGGTGTGGGATATGGAGGGGGCTTAGGTTTGGTTGGTATCAACACTTCAGTCATCAACAATCAGCATCAACAATTGCATCATCAGAGAAATGGATATTGAAACAGTGTAGGACTGACTTGGTAGGATATGTACAGCAAGTAGTGGACACAGAGAGAGATATCAGAAAGTATAAGACAAAGTGTCTACATTTGATTGTTTACATTTGAATATTTACAATCCGAAAAAGTATTATGTGGAAGGGAGGGTGTTAGTTTAGGGTTGTAGTTGCCTGGAGGTGTTCTTTTAGTGCAGTTTTGAAGGAGGATAGAGATGCCCTTTCTTTTACACCTGTTTGGCTTTGAAGATAGATACAATTGAATGTCCTCAGTATGCTGAATGGTCAGGGAGTGAGGCTAACACATGTACCACCACACAGACACACAAGCCTTCTATTTTCCAAAAAGTTTGGTCAAACTCCAGATTGTGCGAGTTTTGTGCAATTAAACTTTGCATGCTCCACTGTTAAAACATTGAATTCTCTAAAATCCTTGTCTGTTTAAAGTATTTCTAACTGTTTTTCCTCACTAATGCATGTGGCATGGACCTTGCATCCAAAGTCAGAATTCCATACTTGAGACAAATGGCTGAGACTGGTCATGTAGACCCAAATGAGACCCACTTAGAACCACTTATGCCGCTAGCCCGGCTATGTACTTTGTGTAACGCTGACTCACTTGACAGATGCGAGGTTGCACTCCGCTGAGACTCACGGCGTCCCAGTTTTATTTTGGCCTGCTCCAGACCTGTGCACATCTGCACTTCTGTCTTCCTGCATTTCCAGCGCGTCTGGTGTTTGGCTTTCGGTGTGAATGTGCTGGACTCTCTGCATGAGCCCTGTTGTGTTACATAAACTACGTCCAGGTGTTCTCTCGTGGAGCGGTGATGTAACACGTGTTAGCGGACTCACGCTTGGATGACTACAAGATGATTGAGGGACATTCTCATTTGGCACAGGACATGTGTACAAGCGTGATCATTATTCCTGTCGTCTCTTGATGAGAGTTTAGACAGGAAGACAAGATGATTGGCTGCAGGCAAATAACCAACTTGGAATCTAAAGTACAATTTACAAGTTCTGTGACAGAGCTCTTACCTCAAAACGCTTGGATTTTAAATCAACGTCTGCCATTGAAACGAGTTGATATACATTTAATTGGTGCATGCTTAGCCCCCCAAACAGCACAATTTTAACGTAAAACATGCCTTTGAAAAATGAACTTTTAGACAAGAGATATTATATAAAAGCTTTTACCCTGGGGAGTATTTCCTTGCAGATGCTTCTCAGAATCAGAATCAGAAATACTTTAATACAGTGTTTTTCAACCTTTTTTGAGCAGAGGCGCATTTTTTTCATGGAAAAAATTCTGAGGCACACCACCAGCAGAAATCATCAGGAAATGAAACTCAGTTTACAGTAAAAAGTCGTTGTCGCAATTGTTGGATATGATTTTAAACAATAACCAATGCATCACTGTAGCTCTTGTCTCAAAGTAGGTATACTGTCACGACCTGTCACATCACACCTTGACTTATTTTGACTTTTTTGCTGTTTTCCTGTGTGTGGTGTTTTAGTTCTTGTCTTGCGCTCCTGTTTTGGTGTCTTTTTCTCTTTTTTGGGGTATTTTCCTGTAGCAGTTTCATGTCTTCCTTTGAGCGATATTTCCCGCATATACTTTGTTTTAGCAATCAAGAATATTTCAGTTGTTTTTATCCTTCTTTGTGGGGACATTGTTGATTGTCATGTCATGTTCGGATGTACATTTGCTCCACAGTAAGTCTTTGCTGTCGTCCAGCATTCTGTTTTTGTATACTTTGTAGCCAGTTCAGTTTTAGTTTCGTTCTGCATAGCCTTCCCTAAGCTTCAATGCCTTTTCTTAGGGGCACTGACCTTATGTTTGGTTTAAGCATTAGATACCTTTTTACTTGCACGCTGCCTCCCGCTGTTTCCGACATCTACAAAGCAATTAGCTACCTGCTGCCACCTACTGATATGGAAGAGTATTACACGGTTACTCTGCCGAGCTCTAGACAGCACTGACACTCAACAACAACACATAATTTGCAGACTACAATTACTGGTTTGGAAAAATATTTTTAACCCAATTAGGTGAAATGACATAATCTCCCACGGCACACTGTGCCGTGGCACAGTGGTTGAAAATTAAGATTTTCAGCACAATCCCAATCAAGAGCAGATAAACATTACTGGGAGACGGAACAGGATCGCTGACGGGTCTGCCAACTTCCGGCACCCCTTACCAAAAAGGTGAGAAACGGGTAAACGCTGGGGTGAGGGTGAGAAAAAATAAATAAAAATCAGTCTAAGCCTGGGCCCCTGGAGAGAGGGTCCAGACTGAGGCCAAGGGAAAAAAACTCATAGCTATAGCACACATAAACATTTTTGTAAGAGGGAAACATCAAAGAACACAAAGGACATTAAAGACATTAAAAAGAGCAGAGCTGATGCAACCAGCCACGTCTACAACAGCTACAAAAGTAAAACAATGACAAAAAAAAACTAACAAACCAAAAAATAAAAAAACATATACACTGTGGTGGCCTCTGCGGTATTCCACGCCATCGTCTGCTGGGGTGGGGGTAGCATGCCCAGAGACAGGAGCAGACCCAACAAAGCAACCAAGAGAGCCGACTCCACACTCGGCCGCCCACCAATTCTGGGCCAGGGTCCAGTCTGCATGGATGAGCGAGGATGCGCCTAAGGAGACCGAGGTGTCCGATACCTGCTCATTCAGCCAAGACACTGTGAAGCTTGTCTATCCCGGCGCTCAGCGCCAGCGCCGCAGCCCTGTCTCTTCATCCAGGGCCGGCCCGTGGCATAGGCCGTATAGGCAAATGCTAAGGGAGCCGTCCATCAGGGGGCGCCACGCCAGTGCCACAAATGTTGGAGAAAAAAAAAAAAGTTGGTACTATTATTATATATATTAATTTAGCCCATATATATATATGGGCTAAATTGTTATGGAAAATAATAATGTAACGTTAGGTAATTACAGTACTCCCACCTTACATTCCTCAGGGACATTTGTATTAGATCTTTTAAGCAGGTGTTTTTTGTTTACATTGTTATTGCCTTCTGGTTAGCTAATGTTTGCCCTGCAGGTAATAGTCACTTTCCACCCCTTTATATATTAGGTAGAGTTGTAAGCCTAGTTGTTAAAGTGCACATCATTAATGTTAATTAAGCAATATCACATGAGAGGGAATGCTGTTTTTTAATTTGAGCACTGCTGTGATTCGGTTAAAGATAATCATAACATAACATTCTCATATAATATGTTAATTTGCTTTCTTTAAGTAAAAAAAAAAGGTCAAATACAAAGTATATACACTTCACTGCCGATGTGGGGGGGCGCCACCTAAAATCTTGCCCCGGGCGCCAGATTGGTTAGGGCCAGGCCTGTCTCCATCCGCATCTCCTCCAGTCTCTCCAAACGGACTCTGGTGTGGCAGAGACCCAGCAGCTGGTCTCCATGGCCAAAAGGCTCCCGGGAGGCAGATCCAGAAGTTCACAAAAAAGCACCGCAGAAGTCATGTAAGTGCCACCCCTTGTCACACAGTCCCAAAGGGTCCCGAACCAAAACGCAAAAAACACCATCACACCATTAGCAGCTTCTCCATATTTAAAAAAAAAGTTAAAGTTAAAGTACCACTGATAGTCTCACACACACTAAGTGTGGTGAAATTATCCTCTGCATTTCAACCCATCCCCATGTTCACCCCCTGGGAGGTGAGGGGAGCAGTGAGCAGCAGCGGTGGCCACGCTCATTTTGGCGATTTCATCCCCAATTCCAACCCTAGATGCTGAGTGCCAAGCAGGGAGGTAATGGGTCCCATTTTTATAGTCTTTGGTATGGCTCGGAACTCATGACCTACCGATCTCAGGGCGGACACTCTAACCACAAGGCCACTGAGCAGGCTTTAATAGACGTAAAGAATCCCAGCACTAACACAGTGAGTCACAGAAGCAAGTTGCCATTTTATTCCAATCAGTGACGGAGCAGGAAGGGGCTAGGAATATTTTTGCAGTGAAATTTCATATGAAGCACCTTGACCCTTATTGACCCTCCACAGGTCACGGGATGGGTACAAATATTACATTGTTTTTCATACAATATTTTTTATCTAAAAGTTTTTTCAAATGTATTTTAAAGCGCACTATATATTAACATTTCAATGGGGAACATCAAATCGAGATTATAGTATTTTTGGGTTACAAGCTTCTGTTTTGAAATCTTCATTTATTTTACAGTCAGCATATGATTTGGCTTAATTTTCTACATTTTTACTTCCAACTAGTATGTGAATCCTACTCCTGGGCGCAACTGCCTACTTTCTAAGGGGTATGTAAACACATCCGAGGCGGCAAACATGTAAAACCAACAGCGAGGCCATCAAAGGAAGGTTAAATTGACACATCCTTTCAAGCAGTGAGCCACCGAAATGGAAATTTAAAGGGAAAACAGATGTCGAGGGGTTAAATGTGTGTTGTCGTATCTTTTTTCGTTTCTTGAGAAGTCTCCCGAATGCTCCCTTGACCCGATGCTGCTTTCAATTACACCGGTTAGGAAAACATCACATTTTGGTTAGGTTAATCATTTGTTGAATGTATGAAGATATTGACAGTTGTGCATGGACGTGTGTGAAAAGAGGCGCAATAAATGGGTCTTGAATCAGAGGAAATGTGTTTTTCTCCTACATATAAATATCAAAATATTCAAGCATACATAAACTATACACTCTTACTAAACTAATGATATAAAAAGTGTTTCTTTTTATATTATTATGAACATAATAACATATAATATCAATATGAATATTTGTCATTTTAATTGTTTTGATATCTCTTTATTTTTTCAGTATTTCGGACAAAACTAATTGAAAATACTCTTCATCTACACCAGGGGTGTCAAACTCAAATACAGAGTGGGCCAAAATGTAAAACTGAACAAAGTCACGGGCCAAGGTTGAACAAATTAACCTTTTAATAGGGACCCAAACAAGTTTTGCATTGAATATTGAACAAGCAAGGCTTATATAACTTTATAGTGACATGCAAAATCGAGTTTCAAATAATAATGATAATAATTAAAAAATATCAATGGCATATCAAATACAGTTTAAATAAAAATGGAATCCCTCTTTTCTATTTGCAGCCTTCTGAGGTAAATATCAACATTAACTTTTTCCACAGGCTAGTAAATTTGAAAATAAAATAACAATGAATAAACCAACCATTCGGGACTTTAAACTGCTCAGTTTGCAACACACTGATCTAATCTGATGTGCCCAAGCCAGATACCTGCCATCTTTTTTTTTTGGATGCTAGTTCATTAATATCGGGGCTCAGGCTTTGAGCTGAAGTAACCTTCATTATCGAACGAAGGTGTTCATCAGTCATTATATCTCATAGTGCGCCCAGACCACAATCTTGGGGGCGTGCCTTAAAGGCACTGCATTTAACATTCTACGAGCTGTCGTCATGTCCGCTTTTCATCCATTCTAACAACATACCGGCCCAATCACAAGATATGTGCGGCTTCTGTATAAACATACAGGAATGCAACGCATACTTGATCAACAGCGATACAGGTTACACTGAGGGTGGCCGTATGAATAACTTTAACACTGTTATTGTCAGAGTTTGTTGGAGACGAACCCCAAGATGCAGAGATGATGGCAGGCATAGTGCGAGAAAACATGATTTAATTAAACACTATGGCCAAAAAACAAACAAAAGGGTACAAACAAAAGGCGCGCACAAGGCGGAGAACGAACTAGGCTATAAACTAAAATAGCACAAAGGCTTAGTGATGGGTCCGGCAACACCGATGCATCGGCGCATGCGTCGAGCTCATAGAGCGATACCCTGTGTCGGTGCGCGTATCGCTTTTAGAAAGTCATGTGACCGAACACGAGCTGTTTTGGTCACGTGGCAAGAAACGAGCAGGAGGAACTAAGACAGGAGCAGAGTGGACAGAAGTAGACAGAGCTACAACAACAAGTATAAATGACACTACAATAATCCAGCAGTGACTGGAGGGCAGGGCAGGTATAAATAGCAGCTGGCAGATTGGCACCAGGTGTGGCCTGGTGCCAATCAGCCACAGCTGAGGGGACACAGCACTCAGGAAGACAAACAGGAAACAGAACCAAAACAAGAGCGCTGACAGGAAATACAACTAGTAGAGGAAAAACTAAAAACACAACCAAACTGTCAGGGGCAACCCTGACAGTAGCCCCCCTTCCCATAACGGATACCAGACGTTCTTAGACAATCCCCCCCACCCAAAAAAACAAAACAGTCCAAAGTCAAGGGAGGGTCGAGGGAGGACAAGGAGGTGGGCCGCCAGGCCAAGCAACCAGCGGGGAAGAGTCTGGTGGCGACGGCGTGTTGAACGCCGCCGCAATTGGTCCTCACCTCGACCGCCGGCGTGGGAGGACCCACCGGAGACGATGGTGGCGGCGCCCACTGCTGGCCCACCGGGAAGGAGGATGGCGGCGCCCTCTGCTGGCCCACCGGGAAGGAGGATGGCGGCGCCCTCTGCTGGCCCACCGGGAAGGAGGATGGCGGCGCACTCTGCTGGTCCACCGGAGAGGGTGGTGGAGACCCCTGCTGGTCCACCGGAGAGGGTGGTGGAGATCCCTGCTGGTCCACCGGAGAGGGTGGTGGAGACCCCTGCTGGTCCACCGGAGAGGATGGCGCCGTCTGTTGCAGACCCCTCGGAGATGATGGCGCCATTTCTTGCAGACCCACTGGGGTGAGTAGCTGTGCCTCCCCAGCTGCACAGCTACTCATAACCCCCCCCCCCCCCCGCCCGCCCCCAAGGGACGGATCCCAGACGTCCCCAGATAGGCCCACAGACGACAGGGGTGGGTGGGAGAGGGCTTGAAAAGCGGCCAAACTTTTCTTTAAATTAGCCATTAGTTCTAAAGCCTTAAGCCTCTCTGCCATGGACAGACATCTCTGCGAGGTTTGTGTTAGGCTGGATTATTCTGTCAGAGTTTGTTGGTGACGAACCCCAAGATGCAGAGATGATGGCAGGCATAATGCGAGAAAACATGATTTAATTAAACACTATGGACAAAAAAAACAACAAAAGGGTACAAACAAAAGGCGCGCACAAGGCGGAGAACAAACTAGGCTATAAACTAAAATAGCACAAAGGCTAACTGTGGACAAGAAACTAAAACACTTACTGTGACATGAATAAACATAACTCACGTGGCAAGAAACGAGCAGGAAGAACTAAGACAGGAGCAGAGTGGACAGAAGTAGACAGAGCTACAACAACAAGTATAAATGACACTACAATAATCCAGCAGTGACTGGAGGGCAGGGCAGGTATAAATAGCAGCTGGCAGATTGGCACCAGGTGTGGCCCGGTGCCAATCAGCCTCAGCTGAGGGGACACAGCACTCAGGAAGACAAACAGGAAACAGAACCAAAACAAGAGCGCTGACAGGAAATACAACTAATAGAGGAAAAACTAAAAACACAACCAAACTGTCAGGGGCAACCCTGACAGTTATAAATATACGCCACACTGTGAACCCACACCAAACAAGAATGACAAACACATTTTGGGAGAACATCCGCACCGTAACACAACAGAACAAATACCCAGAACCCTTTGCAGCACTAACTCTTCCGGGACGCTACACCCCCGCTACCACCAAACCATTGTTGCGTCCCGGAAGAGTTAGTGCTGCAAAGGGTTCTGGGTATTTGTTATGTTGTGTTTATGTTGTTTTACGGTGCGGATGTTCTCCCGAAATGTGTTTGTCACAGTGTGGCGTATATTTCTAACAAAACTTAAAGTTGTTTATACGGGCACCCTCAGTGTAACCTCTATCGCTGTTGATCAAGTATGCGTTGCATTCACTTGTGCGTGCAGAAGCCGCACATATTATGTGACTGGGTCAGCACACGTTGGTCTGAATGAAAAGCGTATGTGACGATTTACGGGAGGGTCACTGAAATCTGGGACTCTCCCGGGAGGGTTGGCAAGTATGAGAATTAGCGGTTAATGCGGTGTTACCGTGGCACCGCCGCTGAATATAATCGGAGGGCCAGCTCTAGTGTTAATTTGATATCGCCTCAAGGGCCAAGTGAAATTACACGGCGGGCCAAATTTGGCCCGCGGGCCAGAGTTTGACACCCATGATCTACACTATTCAAAGAAGAAAAATGTCCAATTTTTAATATCGTCATTTGTAAACAAAAGCAATAGTAATTAACAGTAATAGCAATACATTTAAAAAAAGAAAAATTTTGTGTGTCCAAAAAGCTTATAATGTCAGATATAATAATCTGAGACTTGATCAACAATACAATAACCTGATGGACAACAATAATTAGTATATGATTACAAGATAATTACATCTACATATACTCAGAATAATTATAAATCCACTCATTTCATTAAATGAGTGGATTTATGTTGTAATGTAAATACATTACAACACTTTATGTATGATATTGTATGACTTTTTATTTTGAAAACATATCCCTGATAGTATCAATTTTTATAAAAAAAGAAAACATATATAATATACAGTATAGTAAAATATATTGCACCACTCTCAAGGATCCCGGTATTGTCTGCCATAATCTACAATTATTGGATATGCATGTATTAAGAATGTGTATTATGAACAATAAAAATAATTATTTTTTTTAAATTTCATTTCCAGCTCAAACATTTAAATTGCACCTCATTTCCAACTAGACAATATACTGCACAATATTGTGTAATTGCCCCTTGTAACATTAGCAGCTTATGTTCATATACTGTAAACACATTTAGGAATGTTTAGATATAATGTCAAGGCTGTCTTGAGTTTCCAATCATTTCTACAACTCTCATTTTTTTGTGACAGAGTGATTAGAGCACATACTTGTTGGTCACAAAAACATTCATGAAGTTTGGTTCTTTTATGAATTTATTATGGGTCTACTGAAAATGTGACCAAATCTGCTGGGTATATATACGGCAATGTTAATATTTGGTTACATGTCCCTTGGCAAGTTTCTCTGCAATAAGGCGCTTTTGGTAGCCATCCACAAGCTTCTGGCAAGTTTTTGGTTGATTTTTTGACCACTCCTCTTGACAAAATTGGTGCAGTTCAGCTAAATTTGTTGGTTTTCTGACATGGACTTGTTTCTTCAGCATTGTCCACACGTTTAAATCAGGACTTTGGGAAGGCCATTCTAAAACCTTCATTCTAGCCTGATTTAGCCATTCGTTTACCACTTTTGACGTGTGTTTGGGGTCATTGTCCTGTTGGAACACCCAACTGCGCCCAAGACCCAACCTCTGGGCTGATGATTTTAGCTTGTCCTGAAGAATTTGGAGGCAATCCTCCTTTTTCATTGTCCCATTTACTCTCTGTAAAGCACCAGTTCCATTGGCAGCAAAACAGGCCCAGAGCATAATACTACCACCACCATGCTTGACGGTAGGAATGGTGTTCCTGGGATTAAAGGCCTCACCTTTTCTCCTCCAAACATATTGCTGGGTATTGTGGCCAAACAACTACATTTTTGTTTCATCTGACATCACATGGACAAAGATAAGACCTTCTGGAGGAAAGTTCTGTGGTCATATTTAATTTAAGCTCAAGTAATGTTATCGCATATGGAATAACAATATAAAAGTGTGCGGTCGTGTGTTGGTACCGGTACGGTACCAAAATTATTTTGATGCTTTTCTGTACTTTTCAATACTTTTTGTAAATAAAGGGGACCACAAAAATTGCACTATTGGCTTTATTTTAACAAAAAATCTTACAGTACATTAAACATATGTTTCTTATTGCAAGTCTGTCCTTAAATAAAATAGTGAACATAAAAGACAACTTGTCTTTTAGTAGTAGGTAAACAAACAAAAGCTCCTAACTTAGCTGCTGACATATGCAGTAACATATTGTGTCATTTATCATTCTATTATTTTGTCAACATTATTAAGGACAAGTAGTAGAAAATGAATTGTTAATCTACTTGTTCATTTAGTGTTAATATCTGCTTACTTTCTCTTTTAACATGTTCTATCTACACTTCTGTTAAAATGTAATAATCACTTATTCTTCTGTTGTTTGATACTTTACATTACTTTTGGATGATACCACACATTTGGGTATCAATCCGATACCAAGTCGTTACAGGATCATACATTGGTCATATTCAAAGTCCTCATGTGTCCAGGGACATATTTCCTGAGTTTATAAACATAATATACATTTTTTAAAAACGAAAGAAGATGTTGTGATGCCAAAAAATATCGACGTAATCATAGTAGTATCGACTAGATATGCTACTGTACTTGGTATCATTACAGTGGATGTTAGGTGTAGATCCAGCAATGGCATTTGTTTACATTTTGACGCCGGTGAGCTACAGTGTGTAGTGAAGTATGTCCGGTACTTTTCAGAGCCAGTATAGTACCGAATATGATTCATTAGTACTATACTAATACCGGTACACCATACAACCCTAGTATATACTGAACCAAACATCTGTCAATTTCAGGGAGCGTTCTACTACTTTAGAGTCATTTCACTAGATAAGACAGGCCTACTATTGCATAAAGAAACCATTTATTTTATAATCCTCACTAGATCCTTAAGGTTGTCAGATGAGAAAGAACCCACTTAGATAAAAAGTTGTGCGCCAACTCAGCATGAGACTGCGTGCATGTGTGTAGACAGAGAAATTATATCTTTATTGAGGTCAGGGGTCACGGCCCAATGGCCTCTTCTGCAAAGGTTAAACTTATAGTCCTCTCTGCTTTGATCTTAAGGTGCTTGAGGTCACCTTCCCCCCTCCTGCGTTTCCATGGGCCTGCAGCTCATGAGAAGAATGACAAATTTTCTCATCTTCTCTCTCGCTGCCCTCATGGCCTCTCATAGAGATGGTTCCTGCTTTTAAAGCCTGCTAGCCTTGCGTGCTTTGCATCCTGAATCCTGACTGCAACGTACCGTATGTTCATATCTGATCGTCAATGATGTGTCCCTTCAATGACGTTTTGACTTCAAGTGAATGTTTGCTGAATAAGCATATATTAACTACACGACACAATAACGTTACAAAAGACTTATTGACTGTTAATATTTACAAAATTATAGAAAGCTGCAATTTTTTTTTTCCATTTCAATTTTAAAGGTTTGATCGGCAGGACTGCAATGCAGAAACTGATATTGGAGCAAGATTAATCAAGGTAAAAGACTTTTTTGACTTGCAACATATATATTTTTTATTAAATTTGATTCATGTGCTTATCATAAGTAGTGTGTAGTGAAATATTACAAACCCCAAAACCAGGGAAGTTGGCACGTTGTGTAAATTGTACATAGAAACAGAATACAATGATTTGCAAATCCTTTTCAACTTATATTCAATTGAATGGACAGCAAAGACCAGATACTTAACGTTCGACCTGGAAAACTTTGGAATTCGATGCCGGCAACATGTTTAGAAAAAGCTGGCACAAGTGGTAAAAAAGACTGAGAAAGTTGAGGAATGCTCATTAAAACACTTATTTGAAACATCCCACAGGTGAACAGGTTAATTGGGAACAGGATGGTGCCATGATTGGGTATAAAAGCAGCTTCCATGAAATGTTCAGTAATTCACAAACAAGGATGGGGCTAGGGTCACCAAATTGTCCAACAGTTTAAGAACAACATTTCTCAAGTAGTTATTAAAGGAATTTAGGGATTTCACCATCTACGGTCCGTAATATCATCAAAAGGTTCAGAGAATCTGGAGAAATCACTGCACCTAAGCGATGATATTACGGACCTTCGATCCCTCAGGCGGCACTGCATCAAAAAGCGGCATCAGTGTGTAAAGGATATCACCACAAGGGCTCAGGAACACTTCAGAAAACCACTTTCAGTAACTACAGTTGGTCGCTACATCTGTAAGTGCAAGTTAAAACTCTACTATGCAAAGCGAAAGCCATTTATCAACAACACCCAGAAACACTGCCGGCTTCGCTGGGCCCGAGCTCATCTAAGATGGACTGATGCAAAGTAGAAAAGTGTTCTGTGGTCTGACGAGTCCACATTTCAAATTGTTTTTGAAAAATGTGGACGTCGTGTCCTCCGGACCAAACAGGAAAATAACCATCCGGATTGTTATAGGCGCAAAGTTCAAAAGCCAGCATCTGTGATGGTATGCGGGTGTATTAGTGCCCAAGGCATGGGTAACTTACAGATCTGTAAAGGCAATATTAATGCTGAAAAGTACATCCAAGCAACGTTAGCATGGACGCCCCTGCTTATTTCAGCAAGAAAATGCCAAGCCACGTGTTACAACAGCGTGGCTTCATAGTAAAAGAGTGTGGGTACTAGACTGGCCTGCCTGTAGTCCAGACCTGTCTCTCATTGAAAATGTATGGCGCAATATGAAGCCTAAAATAACACAACGGAGACCCCGGACTGTTGAACAACTTAAGCTGTAGATCAAGCAAGAATGGGAAAGAATTCCACCTGAAAAGCTTCAAAAATGTGTCTCCTCAGTCCACAAACGTTTACTGAGTGTTGTTAAAAGGAAAGGCCATGTAACATAGTGGTCAAAATGCCCCTGTGCCAAGTTTTTTGCAATGTGTTGCTGCCATTTGCATCAGTGCATAGTTAAGGATTATTTGCAAAAAAAAAAAAAGTTTCTCAGTTCGAACATTAAATATTTTGTCTTTGCAGTCTATTCAATTGAATATAAGTTGAAAATGATTTGCAAATCATTGTATTCAGTTTTTATTTACGATTTACACAACGTGCCAACTTCACTGGTTTTGTTTTTTTTACTTCAAGTGAACTTACGTTAACTATTACAAAACCAGCCCGACCTTCTTTTTCTTAGGCAGTTTTCACATGCACACAATTTAACAAAAGCTTTTTTAAAAAAAAATGTTTTAATGTTTTTATTTATTTGAACATTTTCCAATACAATACAGTGTTTCCCCTACCATTACATTAAAATAATATATATTGATTAAGGGTAACATTTCATTACCTCTGTAATAAATTAGATTGAATTAAATTGAATTAAATTAGATTGAATTAAATTGAATTAAAATGAATTACATAAAATAAAATAAATACAATTTAATTAGTTTTGCTTTGTTGTTTTGTTTTGTTTTATTTAATTATATTTAATTTCATTGTTACTACAGAAAGCCTAAGGAGTCACCCGTGATGTCGCACTAAACCCCCGAGTTCGCCACCCCACAGCTGTAACCACTAAATACAGCAATAGGGTTCCCATGAGGCCCAGAGTTGGCCCGCAACCCGGATTTTGGAAACCACCTCCCTACACTTGACAAACAGCCCCCTGGTTAACAATATAACAACACTGTACAATGTAATTTATACTGTATACTGCAGCTCTTGTCGCTAGGGTCCGTCCTTTTTCTGTTGTCATCAATCTTGCACACACACACAAACATGCACACACACAATTTTGTGCCTATTTTTTTGAGACGAGGGGCTTTGGTCTGTGCTGGCCTTGACACACCTGCATCGTGTTTGTTTGCTTACATGGTTGTTTTACATAGGTATGCATCAGGGTAGACATGTGTGCGTGCATGTGCTTGTGTGTGCATTTGTGTACGTGCGGGTGTGTGCATGTGTGTTTGTGTGTTATAAGTCTGTTTTAGTTCCAGCTCTGACATTAGTGGTGTTCAAACTGTACATCAAACCTTTGTTGCTCAAAAACCTCCAACTATTCAATGTGCATCTGTGCAGAGATGCGTGATTTGCATTCAAAAAGTTCAAATCGGTACGTTTTTCACTTACCACGTGTGACATATTCTGTATTTACCTGCTCTATTTTTAGTTTAGTGTGTGCGTGCAAACATTCAAGCAAGCTGAGAAGGTAGCTCTCTCCTCAGCCACAAAGCATCATGCATATGTGACATTTTGTTTCCTTTGTGTGTGATTCTGCATCACTATTGTTCTCTTCTGTTGACACTCCCTGGGTAGAAAGGCAAACAAACATCCGTGTTGCATCCTAAACTGATCCGAATCATCCTCCCCTTCTGAGATTCATCTCCAATGATGGAGAAATTAATCGAGCAATAAGCGCTGTCAGGAAAAATGTAGCTGAATAGATTGAAAATTACTCCAGAGAGTTAGCAGAAACGGAAGAAATACAGTCAAACCTCCAAAGTTGAATACAATCTACTCAGTAATGATGCTAAATTTACCATTTGATCCAAAAAAAATGTGTCCGCCCCAAAGCAATAAATTGTACCGTATTTTTTAGGACCACCGGATTATAAGGGACTGATTTTCGGGATTTATGCAGATTGCAAATACCGTATTTTTCGGACTATAAGGTGCACTTAAAATCCTTTCATTTTCTCAAAAATCGACATTGCGCCTTATAACCCGGTGCGCCTAATGTATGGCATAATTCCATCCATCCATCCATCTTCTTCCGCTTATCCGAGGTCGGGTCGCGGGGGAAGCAGCCTAAGCAGGGAAGCCCGGACTTTCCTCTCCCCAGCCACTTCGCCCAGCTCCTCCCAGGAGATCCCGAGGCATTCCCAGGCCAGCCGGGAGAGATAGTCTTCCCAACGTGTCCTGGGTCTTCCCCGTAGGACGTGCCCGAAACACCTCCCTAGGAAGGCGTTCGGGTGGCATCCTGACCAGATGCCCGAACCACCTCATCTGGCTCCTCTCGATGTGGAGGAGCAGCGGCTTTACTTTGAGCTCCTCCCGGATGACAGAGCTTCTCACCCTATCTCTAAGGGAGAGCCCCGCCACCCGGCGGAGGAAACTCATTTCGGCCGCTTGTACCCGTGATCTTGTCCTTTCGGTCATCACCCAAAGCTCAACCATAGGAGAGGATGGTAACGTAGATCGACCGGTAAATCGAGAGCTTTGCCTTCCGGCTCAGCTCCTTCTTCACCACATTGGATCGATACAGCTTTCGCATTACTGAAGATCCGCCTGTCGATCTCACGATCCACTCTTCCCTCACTCGTGAACAAGACTCCAAGGTACTTGAACTCCTCCACTTGGGGCAAGATCTCCTCCCCAACCCGGAGATGGCACTCCACCCTTGTCCGGGCGTGATTCTGGTTAGTATAAAGATGGATTTTTCGAAAAACTGCTTTTAATGGTGGGCTCAGTGACTGATATTTATGGCAATGAAAGAGACGATGAAACTGTAAAAAAAACAGGTAGTTAGAAATGCGTGATCAATAGGTTAGCACTGTTAGCTCAAATTGCTGTGTACCTAGCTTAGCCTTCTGCTGTAATAGGCAAAATAAAGAATGCTTTTCCTTAAAACTTTTAATTGGATCTGTATCTACTATGTTTGGGGATGAACCAGGTAGTATTGTAATTTGTTATTATGTTTTAGATATTGCTTTTAGTGTAAAGCCAGGTTGAACCTCTGTTGTTTAAAGTGGTCAAAGCAGCAACAGTGAAAGTATTAACATGATGTAGAATATATTTTATCGTCAATAAGCACATGTATACGTCCAGGATTTAGCATTGGAGGGAGAAAGACTCTGTAAAAGTTTAACCTCAGCCAGCTTATTGCTGTGCTTACTGACCTCGAAGCAAGTTTGTTTCGTACATGGTGTAATGAAAAGTGTGACCAGTAGATGGCAGTCACACATCAGAGATACGTGTAGACTGCAAAATGATGGCAGGAAACAACACCAAAACTTTAAATGTTCCATTGAGAATATAGAACATTACACACGGCGCTCAAAAATCTGTCAAAATGTTTTTAGTACGACTTCGGTAAGCTATGAAGCCGCGCCGCTCGATGGATTGTCGGCGCATTAAACATACAAGTATTAGTATGGTGCGTGAATAAGGACCGCAAAATGGCACCTATTAGCAGACATATTATCCGGCATTGTGTCTCGCAATGTTATGCAAAACTGTTATGATCTGTGGTCTAGATCATGTTTTGTTTAGTTATGTTCTGTTAGTTTTGGACTCATTTAGTTCCTGTTTGTGCACCTCCCTGAGTTTGTTTTAGTTGCCATGGTTGCTAATTATGTTCACCTGTCTCTGATTAGCGTTCGGCCGCTCACCTGCTACCCGAGCACTAATCAGAGGCATTATTTTAGCCTGCCATTGCCGGTCAGTCGGCCTGGCGTCATTGTTTCATGCAATGCCTCGGTTCATACTGCTCGTTCCATGCCTTGCCAAGTAAGTTTTTGTTTGTTCATGCTACAGTTAGTAGGTTTTTTTTCGTCCATAGTTTATGCTAAATTTTAGTTTAGCTTCGAGTGCGATCAGGCACGTTGTTCTGTCAGCTCGGTTTCTGTTTTGTACTCTTTTGATTTCGTTAGGAATAAATCATGTTTTTACCTGCACGCCATGTCCGGAGTAGTCCGTCTGCATTCCTGGGAGAACGACCCCGCAGCAAGCTGCGACTCCCCCCCCCTCGTGACACAAAACCAACTTTTCCCTACCTTCTGGTACCGGCTGATGTGTATTTGGGATCTGGATAAGTCTTGAAAATGTGCGCGTCCGCCATTGTAGTCCGTGCCGACACCGTAGTCGATACGCTTCTTCTTTTTTTCTACCTTCTTATGCGGCATTAATTTTCCAGTGTTGCCATTTGTAATATAAAGTAGTGTAAAGTTCTTAAAGCGCTAAAAACTGTAGTGGGTTTACATAATTCACCCACGGAACTTTAGTTATTAGAGGGTTCCGGTTGGACGGTTTTTCACGGGACACATTTCCGGCATTGATGTTGCATTATTGAGCCACGGATGAGAAGATGCTGCTCCGTTATTGATTGAAGTAAAGTCTGAATGTCATTAAAACAGTTAGCTCCATCTTTTGACACTTCTTCCACTCCCGTCCTTGCACGCTACACCGCGACAACGAAGTTGATGGGGAGAAGACGCTAGAATGTTCATATATTTCCTTTTAGATAAATAAATGACTCATAATCCTTGCAAAGAAAGGGGGGGTGGAACCAAGCGCCTTTTTGTGTCGTTCTCGCCATTCCCGGGTCTAAATTGGCTGTCAAAGTGTACCAATTTGTCAGATTACATCCTTGTCCTTCTGCTATCCATGTGAAAACCACAAACTTCCAGCCACATCTGAAGTAAAAAATGGCCCTCCTTTTAACTTTTTTGTTTTGTGGCAATGTGAAGATGTTTCTTCCAGTGTGTGCCAAGACCTTACACAAAAATATGGATTTTCCAGAAAAAAAACAATCAACTTTTAAAGGCGGGTTCGGTGCCTACTATTTATTGAAATGGGGGAGACAATGAATGATAAGTAATAACAGTAGGTTAGAAATGTGTGAATGATATGTTAGTAATATTAGCTTGATTTGTTGTGTAGCTATTTTTAGCCTTTCTAAGACAATAGCATCACCATCTTCCGACAGTATTAAGATGGATTTTTCGAAAAACTGCTTTTAATGGCGGGCTCGGTGACTGATATTTATGGCAATGGAGTTGACAATGAAACTGTAAAAAAAACAGTAGGTTAGAAATGTGTGATTTATAGGTTAGCACTTTTAGCTCAAGTTGTTGTGTACCTAGCTTGGCCTTCTGCTGTAAGACAATAGTGTCTATTGGCAAAATAAAGAATGATTTTCCTTAAAACAGCTTTTAATTGGATCTGTATCTACTGTGTTTGGCGATGAACCAGTTAGTATTATAATGCGTTATTATGTTTGTTATGTAGCTTGTAGCGTATAGCTTACTTTATAGCCAGGTTGAACCTCTGTTGTTTACAAGTGGTCAAAGCAGCAGCATTGAAAGTATTAACATGATATAGAATATATTTTATTGTCAATATGCACATTTATACATCCAGGATTTAGCATTGGAGAGAGAAATACTCTGTAAAAGTTTAACCTTAGCCAGCTTACCGTACCAGAAATTTCCGGCCAGGCTTCCCTACTTTGTGTCCACTGTGTCGTCTGAACCACGGTAAGCCACTGGTCTCGCTATATCATCTGAAATGTTGCGTTTTAGTGAAAGTAAAGTACAAATTAAATGGATGGTGGTTATCATCGGTGTTCAAAACAAAAACTGCTTTAGGAGCAGCCAAAAATTGGCTTGAAGGTAGGTCACTACAGCAACATCCATGCAAAATGTTGACCAAAGATCCATCATTACATGTTATGTAGACCAACATGAAGCGTTTTAAATATAGAACAAAAATGGTATGACCCCTTCAACTGGGTATGGTTACACAGTCAGTGAACAAGTCGATACATATGTCAGTGCAATGATGAGTGAGGAGACTGACTGGTAAATTTCACATCAAAATAAACCCTGACTGTTCCCAGGTTTTCAGCAAATCTGCCGTGCATTCAATTTAAACAATTAAGAAATGTTCCTGTATGACTTTGACAATAATACTGCATTTGAGGAAAAATATTGAGGTCTTTTTTTTAAGTTAATTTAGATTATGCGAGCGAGTAAAAAACCTGTGATATTTATGATGAATTCAATTTCAAAAGTGTGATTAATCTGATACATTGACATCAATTAAAATTTTTTAAAAAACACTAAAAAGACATAGAAAAAGCGAAGTGGGATAAAGTCACAGAAAATCTTCAAAAATACCACACAATTGTTGAGGTCTTGATGGACATGGCATCATGACGATGTGACTTTCGAAGAGAGACGTGCAAAAAACGAGGACTGTTTATATCAGGGATGTCAAACTGGTTTTCATTGAGGGCTACATGGCAGTTATGGCTGCCATCAGAGGGCCGCTTGTAACAGCGAATAATGTATGAATTTGCCTCTGGATTTCATTATTAATTATATAAATTGTTTTAAGTAGACTGTCGATTTTACAGTAAAAACTTTACATTTACAAAATGTTACTGTAAAATAGTTTATTTTTAATTTCTCACAACATCTTACGGTAGATATAAAAGCAGTACCACTGTTTTGTTCTGTGTTTTTTACGGAAAAAGCTGGCAGCTTAGTTGCCAGAATCGTACTATATATTGTTTTTTACAACATTATATTGTTAATGGAAAAACAGTACAAGTTCCTTTTTTATTCTGGCAACTTAGCTGCCAGTTTTTCTACCGTGAAAACAAATGTATTGTTTTCTGGTACGATAAGCTGGCTAAGGTTAAACTTTTACAGAGTCTTTCTCTCTCCAATGCTAAAACCTGGATGTATACTGTACATGTGCATATTGACAATACAATCTATAGTATATCATGTTAATACTTTCAATGCTGCTGCTTTGACCACTTGTAAACAACAGAGGTTCAACCTGGCTATAAAGTAAGCTATACGCTACAAGCTACATCACAAATATAATAACAAATAATAATACTACCTGGTTCATCCCCAAACACAGTAGATACAAATCCAATTGAAAGTTGTTTTAAGGAATATCATTCTTTATTTTGCCAATAGACAGTGACGGTATTGTCTTACAGCAGAAGGCTAAGCTAGGTACACAACAACTTGAGCTAACAGTGCTAACCTATGAATCACACATTTCTAACCTGCAGTTTTTTTTACAGTTTCATTGTCTCCTCCATTGCAATACATAGCAGTCACTGAGCCTGCCATTAAAAGCAATACACCGTTAAAAACAATATTATACAAATAATTTAACGCAAAAAAAAGGGTAGTTTTTTTCAATTTACAGTAATATGCTGTAAAAAACACCGTCAAATGTATTGTCATTTTTATTAATTGGATGGGTAGTTTGCTGTAAAATCATAAGTCAAGCAGATATTTTAGTATCTATTTTTATTTAGACAAAAACATGTTTGGAAAGTATGATGACATACTTTGTTGTAATATTGGATACTATTAAAGTTAAAAAGGCATGCAATTTCAAGCAGTACATTTATTTTTTCTGTCAAAGTGAAACCAATCCATTACATTTAGTGAGAAAATATGAAGTACTTTATTGACACATATCATTTCCAGGTGTTTGCGGGCCAGATAAAATAATGTATATCAACAATATAAACCTCTGGTTTATAATGTTTGTAAACTGAAGTGAATATGATTACTTCAGTGCACTGAACCACATCACATTTTGTTGTTGTTGCTATTCCTATAGCAACGTTTTGACGGAGGCTTGATGGATTAAGTGACTGTTACCTTGGCACAGCCTTTTGTCTGTCAATTTCCTGCCAGGTGGCCTTCTCCATCAAGCGGCCTTTGAGGAACACAGGAAGCATCAAGCGTTGCTGACAGGAAGATTTAGAGTTTGCACATCGGATTTAACTCAGAGACTCGGCCAAGCGTTCGCAACATATATAAATGATGTGCTGCTCTCATTGCTGCACTTACATCTAATATTAGTCGGACACCATAACAGATTATCGTGAGAATGGCAAACATCCGTTGAAGCCTGCAGGCACATGACTGTAAATGACACAAGAATGGAAACACACATATCCATTATTCAGTCAGGTGGACTGCATCCAGCACATGTTGCTGTTTTTCCCAACAATGTGAATGTTATACAAAACCCAAAACCACTGAAGTTGACACGTTGTGTAATTAAAAAAAAAAAAAAAAGAATACAATGATTTGCAAATCCTTTTCAACTTATATTCCATTGAGCTGTGTAAAAGGGAAGTGGCACAGTGCTGATTGGACATTAATCACGTCGTGACGAGCCTGACTTAGGCCATGTCTACACTTAGTCGTTTAACCCCTTAAACGAATAATTATTTAGCCTAAGCCCCGTTTCAGCCACACTAAACCAGCGTTTAAGGTCCCCCTCCTCTGATCATTTTTTACACGGGTAAGTCAGCCGTGTATTTCTTGAATCTCCGGCTCTTAGCTTTGTATGGACTCATTGATCGTTTACAAACTGAGTTCGTAGAGGGAGTGACGCCAGAAAGACCGCACCCACACAGGAAGTGATGTCAGAAAGAACACGCCACAGCCAGCTTCATAATAAAGTGGTTTCGTAACTCGGAGCTACCTACTGAAAATAAGGAGGCGAGTCATACAGACTTACAGCCATGTTTCTCATTCTTCTACATGTACAGACGCTTGTGGAAATCACACATGAATACGTAAAGAGAAAGCGGTTGCAGCTATTTGGGATACAACACTTCTCAGACGGCAAGAGGACGTCGTGGCGGGGTTGGGAGAGTGGCCGTGCCAGCAACCTGAGGGTTCCTGGTTCGATCCCCACCTTCTACCAACCTCGTCACGTCCGTTGTGTCCTTGAGCAAGACACTTCACCCTTGCTCCTGATGGATCGTGGTTAGGGCCTTGCATGTCAGCTCCCGCCATCAGTGTGTGAAGGTGTGTGTGAATGGGTGAATGTGGAAATAGTGTCAAAGCTCTTTGAGTACCTTGAAGGTAGAAAAGCGCTATACAAGTATAACCCATTTACCATTTAAGAGAACTTTCGAATGTCCGGCCGGGTCAGCTGTTTCTACTCAGCGAAAAACTTTGTACATTTGTCGAAGGAGAGACAATGAGAATGCGAGCTCCCGTGGATGTCATAAAACAGGTAGTATGTGCTTTGTATTACCTGCCCGTCAAGGAAAACGGTGAATGCATTTGGACTGGCAAAGCAGACTGTATCAGTTATTGTCCCCCATGTATGTCGCTGACTCAACGTCTAGGTCCAGAGTATATAAAGTCACCAAAAAGGAATGGACAATGAAGGTGAAGGAAAAAGAGTGAGGAGTGTCCTGACCAGATATCTAGATCCCTAGTTTGATTGATCTAAAATGTTCTTTATCACATTGTTTACGTGTGTAATAAAGACTTGATTAATTTATGATGGCTCAGGTGTGATTCACTACATTAAGGCCCCACAGTACACTGGATTCCAGTTAATTGAAATACCACAACACTGGATATTGTTCAGATAAATTACATTTAAGAACTTGCACACAAAGCAACACTGGAGGTGACTATGACGTGCGCATTTTCCGCGCATGCGTACTGTTGACGCTATTCTGTTGGATAAGCTCAGAGCAATCGGATTGGATAAAACCTCATCGAGCTGGATGCAATCTTACTTGGAGGGGAGGGAACAGGTGGTGGAGTTGAACGGCACCGTGTCCCCCCCCCCCCCCCCCCCTCTCAGTGAGCTGTGGAGTCCCCCAAGGCAGTATATTAGGGCTTTTACTGTTCCTAATATACATAAACGACATGTCAACAGCATGCAACTGTGAATTGTTTTTGTTTGCGGATGACTCGGCCCTGCTGGTATCCGGCAAGGACAAGTCACAGGTGGAGAAAATCCTCAGTGCTGAACTCTGTAGAATTTGCACCTGGCTCGCTGACACTATCCATACACTTGGGTAAAACGGAATCCATCCTATTTGGGTCCCACATCAAGCTTAAGAAAGTCAATGAATTCACTATAAAAGTGGGTGACATTGTTATCACCAGGAAAGATGAGGTCACCTACCTAGGTTCCATTCTAGAGGCTAATCTTTCCTGTGATAAAATGGCAACCAAGGTAATCAAAAAGGTCAACCAACGAACGAGATTTCTCTATAGAATCTCATCTCTGGTCAACAAAAGCACCATGAAGATTCTGGCGGGAACTCTCATTCAACCCTTTTTCGATTACACATGCACCTCCTGGTACCCTAGCACCTCCAAAACCCTCAAATCTAAACTCCAAACATCCCAGAACAAGCTAGTCAGGTTACTTCTAGACCTCCACCCCAGATCACACCTCACTCCTACCCACTTCTCCAAAGTGGGCTGGCTCAGGGTGGAGGACAGAGTAAAACAACTTACACTGAGCCTAGTCTATAAAATCAGCTACACCTCCCTGATACCGAAGTACATGTCAAACTACTTCCTTAACGTAAATGACCGCCATAACCACAACACCAGAGGGAGCTCCACTAACCACGTTAAACCCAGATTCCGATCTAACAAAGGTCTTAACTCATTCTCTTTCTATGCCACATCAATATGGAATGCACTCCCAACAGGTGTAAAAGAAAGGGCATCTCTATCCTCCTTCAAAACTGCACTAAAAGAACACCTCCAGGCAACTTCAACCCTAAACTAACACCCTCTCTTCCTCATCATATCTCTTCGGATTGTAAATAATCAAATGTAAATAATCAAATGTACACACTTTTTCTTATACTTTCTGATCTCTCTCTCTGTGTCCACTACTTGCTGTACATATCCTACCAAGTCAATCCTACACTGTTCCAATGTCCATTTCTCTGATGATGCAATTGTTGATGACTGAAGTGTTGATACCAACCAAACCTAAACCCCCCCCCCCCCCATCCTTCCATATCCCACACCCCGGATTTTAAATAATGTAAATAATTCAATGTATATACTCTGATGATTATCTTGTGTGATGACTGCATTATGAAAATAGTACATCAGAATCAGAATCAGAATCAGAATCAGCTTTATTGTCATTACGCAGGGTAACGAGATCTGTATCATGAATCAATGTAGTGGACCCCGACTTAAACAAGTTGAAAATGTATTCGGGTGTTACCATTTAGTGATCAATTGTACGGAATATGTACTTCACTGTGCAATCTACTAATAAAAGTTTCAATCAATCAATCAAAAGTGGCGTTGCGCCGGCGGACTGAGGGACGGGAGGGGGTCTTAAATGGTGGCATTGTTTTGTGTGGACACAGATAAGGTTAGGTGTGATTTACCCTGGATAACCCTATTGTAACCTTAGTGTAAACGGGGCCTTAGTGGACAGACATGTTTTTTGCTGATATCCAACCGATATGCGATATCAATATTGGATCGGGACACCTCTAGTCATAGCTGCAATTCCCGTTCCTGCTTTCCATCCGGAAGCATGACACAATCAGCCCATAGACTGTCATCCTAACAGTGCAGAATGGGATGATGACATGCACACATTATTTATTGGCCAGGTATAATTCACCACGAGAGGTCAGGAAAACACGCCACTTGTATTCTGCAAGATATTAAGTTAGTATTCGGTCTTACATTTACCCCGCCTTTAACCTCACAGGCATAATTTTCAAGGATGACTCAACGAGCATGAAATCTTTGACCTCATTCTCTAACTCGACGGAGAAGGGGAAAAAAAAGTATGCAGCGAAAAGCAAATATATGTCGGAGCAGGCTGGGCGTCAATGTGAACTGCACACTTGGCTCGGCATCAGACGCGTCACATCAATCTGAGTCCAAGCTAATTTATACCGGTTTTATTGGCATGGCGACGGGCGTGTCTCCTCTGCAAAAAAACCCAAAACATTTCTGTGAGTAAGTACAGTAAGGACGGGAAAAGAAAAATTAATCATGCGTATCCGTCTTGTGACATCTATGGCAAGCATTTACAGCCCTACAGAGGGACGGTAAACAGAATCAAACATTTGCGTGTGCACAAAGCATGTGTAGGACATGCAGTGCATTAGCATGTGTGAGTAAATAAGTGTTTGCATATGCACATCTATAGGCGAGCATACAGTTGGTTTGAGTGTGTGCATACGGTCCCTTGATCCTCTCGTGCTTCCATCTGACAGTAATTATTGGGACTCCGAGCCGAAAGGGGATGATTAATACCTGTGCTCCTCTGTTGATCTGTTTGTTGGTCAGAGAGTCATCATTTCCCTCGCTTTAAATCCATATGTCCTCCACCAATGTCTGCACATGTGTCTGCTTTCTGTCTACTGGTCTACAGAGGCATAATTAATGAATGAAATTAGTTTATTACGGTCATTAAATCAACCATTTTGTGTCATCATTTTAACAGCACAGATTATACATATTAACAATAACACTCATACACAAACAAAAAGAAAAATAATGACAGAGAAAGGAATAGGCTGAAGCCAAGGCATATATTTGCCTGACCTATACATGCACTGAAAATTAGATTGCCCGGAACATCAACGTTCAAAAAGTCAAAGGGATGAAAGTAGTGTTGTCCCGATACCAATATACCCAACCTACGGGCTGATGATTTTAGGTTGTTCTGAAGAATTTGGAGGTAATCCTCCTTTTTCACTGTCCCATTTACTCTCTGTAAATCACCAGTCCCATTGGCAGCAACACAGGCCCAGAGCATAATACTACCACCACCATGCTTGACGGTAGGCATGGTGTTCCTGGGATTAAAGGCCTCACCTTTTCTCCTCCAAACATATTGCTGGGTATTGTGGCCAAACAGCTCAATTTTTGTTTTATCTGACATCACATGGACAAAGATAAGACCTACTGGAGGAAAGTTCTGTGGTCATATACTGTATAATTCAAGCTCAAGTAATGTTATCGCATATGGAATAACAATGTAAAAGTGTGCGGTCGTGTGTATATATTAGTGTTGTCCTGATACCAATAATAACAAATATTTCGTTTTTAAAACGAAAGAAGATGTGATGCTAAAAAAATATTGACGTAATCATAATAGTATTGACTAGATACACTCCTGTACTTGGTATCTTTACAGTGGATGTTAGGTGTAGATCCACTAAGGCGTTTGTTTACATTTTGACGCCGGTGAGCTATGGTGTGTAGTGAAGCATGTTTAGTTATTCCTCATCCTGCAGGGATGATATTTGTAAGAAACATACTTTATTTGTCGACATGGAGGCGAGGATTAGTGATTTAGAAGTAGCTAAAACACTGATGACGGCAGATGGACGTTAGCCTCTAGCTAGCTAGCCATGTCTTAAAGCACCTCTTCCTGGGGGCGTTTCAGTTTTATAACTTCACCTTTATCGTTAGTTAAAGGCCTACTGAAACCCACTACTACCGACCACGCAGTCTGATAGTTTATATATCAATGATGAAATCTTAACATTGCAACACATGCCAATACGGCCGGGTTAACTTATAAAGTGCAATTTTAAATTTCCCGCCACACTTCCGGTTGAAAAAGCCTTCGGAGGATGACGTCATGCGCGTGACGTAGCCCGGGGAACAGAGGTATGCCTTCCCCATTGAATACAATACAAAAAAGCTCTGTTTTCATTTCATAATTCCACAGTATTCTGGACATCTGTGTTGGTGAATCTTTTGCAATTTGTTTAATGAACAATGGAGGCTGCAAAGAAGAACATTGTAGGTGGGATCGGTGTATAGCGGCTGGCTGTAGCAGCACAACAAGGACTACTCACTTGGATAGCAGACGCGCTAGCCGATGCTAGCCGCCCACCGGCCACCTTCGTCGCGCCGTCGATCGCTGGAACGCAGGTGAGCACGGGTGTTGATGAGCAGAGCAGATGAGGGCTGGCTGGCGTAGGTGGAGCGCTAATGTTTTTATCATAGCTCTGTGAGGTCCGGTTGCTAAGTTGCTAAGTCAGCCTTAGCGTCGTTAGCAACAGCATTGTTAAGCTTTGCCAGGCTGAGATCTATTAACCGTGTAGTTACATGTACATGGTTTAATAGTATTGTTGATCTTCTGTCTATCCTTCCAGTCAGGGTTTTATTTATTTTGTTTCTATCTGCATTTGAGACAGATGCTATCACGTTAGCTCAGTAGCTAAAGAGCTTCGCCGATGTATTGTCGTGGAGATAAAAGTCACTGTGAATGTCCATTTCGCGTTCTCGACTCTCATTTTCAAGAGGATATAGTATCCGAGGTGGTTTAAAATACAAATCCGTGATCCACAATAGAAAAAGGAGAGAGTGTGGAATCCAATGAGCCAGCTTGTACCTAAGTTACGGTCAGAGCGAAAAAAAATATGTATTTCACTGCATTCTAGTCCGTCACTCTAACGTTCCTCATCCACAAATCTTTCATCCTCGCTCAAATGAATGGGGTAATCGTCGCTTTCTCGGTCCGAATAGCTCTAGCTGCGTTGAAAACAATAGGAAAATATGAGGGAGTGAACAACTGACAACGTCACGCTACTTCCGGTAGGGGCAAGGTTTTTTTTTTATCAGAGACCAAAAGTTGCGAACTTTATCGACGTTGTTCTATACTAAATCCTTTTAGCAAAAATATGGCAATATTGCAAAATGATCAAGTATGACACATAGAATGGATCTGCTATCCCCGTTTAAATAAAAAAAATTAATTTCAGTAGGCCTTTAAGCCAAAATGCGTCCGTTCTCCCTTTTCTGTCCACACACATTGTCTGCTTGTGTGCCGCCGAACATGCTCGTCTGCTCGTAAACCAGCAATGACTCTACGTGACGACGACGCGGGCGCGGGGAGGTGCGGGACCGGTACGTTTCAGAGGCGGACTGAAAATTATTCATTAGTATCGCGGTATTATACTAAAACCTGGTATACTGTACAACCCTAGATGAAAGTAATCGTTGCTATATTTTGTAATTTTCCATTATGTCACCTCTCAAGGCTTTTTTAAACCTTAACAAAGAACTACATGTCTTCAACTCATCACTGAGCTTGTTCCACCATTTAACTCCCAAAACTGAAATACATTTGTATTTTATATTCGTTCTTACTTTACATATTTCAAAAATCAATATCCCTCGTAAATTATAGTTTTCCTCTCAATTTAAATAACCTAAGAAGCAAGCTGGAAGGCTGTTGTTCTTTACTCCAAACACAATTTCCATAGTTTTTAAAAACACAATATCTGAAAATAGTAGCACGCTTTGTGTATTATTCTAATTACCCTTTTTTTTTAAGTTAAATTATTGGGTCTATGTTTGTTTTATAAAAATTTCCCCAAACTTCAATACAATATGTTAGATATAGAAAAATAAAATAATAATATAACACATGCAGATAGTTCTTATTTAGCATGTGTCTTACTTTATAAAGAATAGCAATGTTGTTGGTAACTTTATATACTCTGGACCTAGACGTTGAGTCCGGGACATACATGGCGGACAATAACTGACACAGTCTGCTTTGCCAGTCCAAATGCATTCGCCGTTTTCCGTAGTCTTCCCTCAACGGCCAGGTAATACAAAGCACACGCTACCTTTTTTTTAATCACATCCACGGGAGCCCGCATTCTCGTTGTCTCTCCTTTGACAAATGGGCAAATTTTTCGCTAAGTAGAATCACAACTGATTCGAAAGTTTTCTTGTCGTCTGAGAAGTGTTGTATCCCAAATAGCTGCAATCTCTTTCTCTTAAGGTATTCATGTGTGATTTCCACAAGCGTCTGTACAGACGGAAGGAGAAACATGGGCATGTCCGGATAACTCGCCTCCATATTTCGCGTTCTTTCTGAGCAAAAGGCAATGGCTATGTAAAACAAAAGTAAAAATGAACTGGCTACAAAGTAAACAGAAACAAAATGCTGTACGACAGCAAAAACTTACGGCGTCCACCAAGTACATCCGTACATGACATGACAATCAACAATGTCCACACAAAGAAGGATAGCGACAACTTAAATAGTCTTGCTTGCTAACACAAATAGCGGGGAATAGCGCTCAAAGGAAGACATGAAATTACCACAGGAAAACATCAACAAAACAGGAAGGGCCACCAAAATAACAGCGCAAGACAAGAATTCATTAATTCATTCATTTTTTATTTATCTCCTTCATTGATGTGCATTTTTGATCAATAATAAGTAAGTAATAAGTAATAATAAGAACATAATAAGTAGTCTTACTTAATGGATAGCCCAGATTCACAAGCATACAAACCAAACAAATACATCCAAATATAATGAAAAGAAACAAAAAACACAGGGGAAAAAACAACAAGTGCAAAACTTCATGAAGTATATTTCTACAATTTTGATCTCATTGTAAAGAGAATTCCATAGTTTAACCCCCACCACTGAATCTTTACAAAACACCAACAAACTCAAAATAAGGCACAACGACCTGGTGGAGTTACATTTTTTAACGTTTTCTGCTGGTGGTGTGCCTCCGTATTTCTTAATGAAAAAAAATGTACCTCGGCTCAAAAAAAGTTGAAAAACACTGCCTTAAACGATGAATTAGTGTGGCTGCAACGGGGCTTAGGCTAAATAATTATTCGTTTAAGGGGTTATCCGGCTTAGTGTAGACATAGCCTAAAGCAGGCCTGGGCAACTATTTTGACTCGGGGGCCAAATTTACAGAAAAAAATGTGTCTGGGGATCGGTATATCTATTTTTAGGAACATTAATACAAAATCTCACAATAAGGTATGTTATGACAGACCGCCTTAAAAAACGGACTGGAATTTAAATTTTTTTTACTGAATGAGACACCCAAAATGTACATGAAAATAAAGAATGTGGAATTTACAATATTAACTATGTATGATAAAACACTGAATATTGACAACATATGAACCTCACACCCCCTCTTGATCGGCATATTTTACAATCAGGCAAAACGCAACAAACTATGAACGTAAAGGGTTAAAAAAAAAACACCTACAATCTGACATATCTGATGTATCACTAAGCTTTAAAACTTTGTTGTAAAAATCTCCTTTCCGCGTCTGTCCCTGACACCCGCATTTCAGGCTGGCCGCTCTGGAAACACTCTGTGGAAACGCTCCCCACCCACACTGCTTGGTGCCTCGTCTGAGCTGCTGTGACTTAGATTACCCATCCGTTCATCCATTTTCTACCGCTTATTCCCTTCGGGGTCGCGGGGGGCACTGCAAAAAGTCAGTGTTCAAAAACAAGAAAATCAAATACAAAAATTAGGGGTATTTTATTTGAACTAAGCAAAATTATCTGCCAATAGAACAAGAAAATTTGGCTTGTCAAGACTTTCCAAAACAAGTAAAAAAAATTAGCTAACCTCTATGAAGCCAAAAATACCTTAAAATAAGTATATTCTCACTAATAACAAGTGCACTTTCCTTGGTAGAAAAAAAAGAGACCCTTTTGCTCAATATGTTGAAAAATATTCTTAAATTAAGTAAATGCTAGTGCCATTATCTTGACATAATGATATGCGCTCGGCATTACCTTTCTTGAAACCAGCAAACTTATACTAAAAACTAGTTTATTGTTCTTAATGGAAAGGCAACAAGGCAACCGCTTGTTACTCTCGGGGTCTCCTAGCAGCTCAGGCAAATCATATTGTCTAAAAATGCATTTTTCCATGGATAACATGACATCATCGCGCCAAGTGCGTGCTCTTTCAGTCAATTAGTGCGCATATGTACAGCCCGGCCCCCGGCCAAAATGTTTTTTATTGTAATTTTGAGGAATTTATCTGAATGTGCATGAACTATTTCTGTTCAAAATTGTTTGAAATGTCAAATGTTAAATGTTTAAATATTAACTGTCAGTTTACTGTACTGTGCCAACTGTATGACTGTATGAGTATGTATTTTCTATTGTTTCATTGAAAATAAACCAGCAAAGTCCATTTGGCTGTCATCTGTTTTAATTATGAGACACAATTGTGTCAAAGTCATGATTTTTTTTTTTTCATGCTTGAAATAAGAAATGATTACTTTAAAAAAGTAGTTTTATACTTGTGAGTATTGATGACACAGCTTTGCAACAGTTGGTATTCTAGATTCAAGCATGTTTACTCAATATAGGTCATAAAATCTCAGCAACAAGCTATAATATCTTACTGAGATAATGTTGGACCAAAACCCTTAAAACAAGTAAAATAATCTAACATAAAATCTGCTTAGTGAGAAGAATTATCTTATTAGACAGAAAATAAGCAAATATCACCCTTACTTGAGATATTTAATCTTTCTTACATTTCAGTTTTTGCAGTGTCGTAACTAATTACATTACCATAGTAACTAGTATATCATGCAAAAGCACAGATTCCAACCATTGAAATACTTTGTATAGTTCAAGACTTACGGTCATTTGAAAACATCACTGCACATCATTAATAGCAGGTACAGTTTCCCTCTTAAAGATCTAAAAAAAATATTTGGGAATGTCCGGCGGGCCAGATTGAAAAGCTTAAAGGGCCGCATGTGGCCCCCCGGCCTTAATTTGCCCAGGTCTGGCCTAAAGCATAACAATTAGTCAAGGGACGGTGGCTAGGGCACTTGCATCCCGAGGTAGCACTATACTATAATCTTGAAAGTTAAAATGTTTTTCAACAAGTGAACCTACAAAGAGATGCAAAATGGTTTATTAATTTTACCTTAATGGTGTACTCCACTGTGTACTTGCTTCTGTACGGTAGCTAAGCATGGGCCTGCCTGCATGTTTTTATGCGGTGCATTATGAGTCTGTATAATGTGTCTGTGTGTTTCCCATGGCGGGGAATAAAGTCTACAGCTACCTGGGGATCTTTGTTATTGCTACCGGCAGCTGTGGGACAAACAGCCCTGAGACTGTGCTTATTCATCCGGAAGCAGTTGTGTAAGTGAGAGTCTTGACTTCACATACCGACACAAGCAGCACACGTTCCATCATATACCGAAAGGGTAATGCTCACCCATTTCCAGTTAGTCATACTCTCTCACCACCTTGATGGAACCCTCAATTTTAGGGGGATTAGCCGCTCAGGCTGAGTTGCAAGAAGTTATTACCGTCTGTAAATCCAATCAAATGATCATCAGATGTGTGCCACGTCTTAACTCGGCTCTAAGACCGTCTGCATGGAAGTGCAGATTCACAATCAGCTGATCCGCCCTTGCCGGCAGATGTGAGCCGGTCTGAGTAGCAGACGGACTGAGGGAGTGACGGCCGTTACGTAAGCAGGGCCCTAAAACATCAGCAGCTTCTCGACTGTCGCCCTGGCAACGAGGCATTAACGATGGAGAACAATGATGTGCAGGAGGAAGGGGGAATTGAAAAGTTGAATGTATATTAAACATGTCACAGTCGGGTGTGGGCAATGTTGGTCTGGTATGCAGACTGCAAAGACTCCTCCCACCCCCACCAAGGACTCTTTTCACTGCTGGACTCTAGAAAGAGGTTCCGTAGCCTGAGAAGAAGAACCTCCAGGTTCTGTAATAGCTTCTTCCCTCAGGCAGTAAGACTCTTGAACGCATCATAATTATCCCCTCAACTCCCCCCAAAATGGATTAACTCGCTGGAATAAAAAAGACAATAAAACATACATCCATAAACGTGGATGCATATGAAAAAGTGCAATATATTTATCTGTACAGTAACCTATTTATTTATTTATATATGCACCTTATTGCTTTTTTATCCTGCACTACCATGAGCTGATGTAACGAAATTGTGTTCTTATCTGTACTGTAAAGTTCAAATTTGAATGACAATAAAAAGGAAGTCTAAGTCTCTAAGTCTAAGTCTAAGAGACGGCAGGTGACGTGCAGGCGCAATGTATTGAATAGCAATAACGATAGTGCAGCGCAGGAGTGCACAAAAAGGCAACGCAGATAGAGTTAGTTGGGAAAGCAAGGCAGTATGGCACTGCAAAGCACAGCAAAATAATCCAAACAAGGCTGGCACAAGATGCAGCCTGATTGCCAATCAGGGACAGTTGTGGGAGCCAGCACTCGGACTAAAAAAGTGGTGGCAAGTGAAGGAAAGAGGAAGTGTTTAAAAAAAAAAAAAAAAAGTGAGATCACTACAAAACAGGTTTGAAAGAAAAAAGTATAATTCAAAATTATCATAATTGATTGCCTGTGATGAGGTGGCGACTTGTCCAGGGTGTACCCCGCCTTCCGCCCGAATGCAGCTGAGATAGGCTCCAGCACCCCCCGCGACTCCAAAAGGGACAAGCGGTAGAGAATGGATGGATGGATTGTCATTTATTTATATAACACATGTTGCTACATTGCTACATGTCCTTTTTTATTATTATTTTTTTATTTTTTTATTTAAAAAAAATAAAAATAAATCATTGCTACATTTCACAATATTGGATGTTAAATAAAGCGGGGAAATTGAGGGAACTTCAAAGAGAGCCTTTCTTCGTTGTTTGGAGGCTGCTTTCACTGTGGGAATCCACATTATTATGCACGTGACTTCAGCCACACGGTTAGCAAATTCTCTTTGTAAAATTATACTAAAAAGGCCGAATGCACCCACATATATTGCTTCAGTCTTAGCTTGGACTTAGACTTAGACTTCCTTTTTATTGTCATTCAAATTTGAACTTTACAGTACAGATAAGAACGACATTTCGTTACATCAGCTCATGGTAGTGCAGGATAAAAAAGCAATAAGGTGCATGTATAAATAAATAAATAGGTTACTGTATAGATAAATATATTGCACTTTTCCACATGCATCCACGTTTATGGATGTATGTTGTATTGTCTTTTTTTTTCCAGCGAGTTAATACATTTTGGGGGGAGTTGAGGGGATAATTATGATGCGTTCAAGAGTCTTACGGCCTGAGGGAAGAAACTGTTACAGAACCTGGAGGTTCTGCTTCGGAGGCTGCGGAACCTCTTTCTAGAGTCTGTGGAAGGTAACCCCATTACACCGGTTGGTACAATTCCATGCATCTCATGAGGCAATCTTCTCCATCTGCTTGTGCCAAAATATGGTGCCGTCGTTGACATACTCTATGTTGCCAAAAGTATTTAGCCACCTGCCTTGACTCACATATGAACTGATGTCGGTCCACCTTTTGCAGCTATTACAGCTTCAACTCTTCTGGGAAGGCTGTCCACAAGGTTGCGGAGTGTGTTTATAAGAATTTTCCACCATTCTTCCAAAAGCGCATTGGTGAGGTCACACACTGATGTTGGTCCAGAAGGCCTGGCTCTCAGTCTCCGTTCTAATTCATCCCAAAGGTGTTCTATCGGGTCCAGGTCAGGACTCTGTGCAGGCCAGTCAAGTCCATCCACACCAGACTCTGTCATCCGTGTCTTTATGAACCTTGCTTTGTGCACTGGTGCACAGTTATGTTGGAAGAGGAAGGGGCCCGCTCCAAACTGGAATTGTCCAAAATGTTTTTGGTAACCTGGAGCATCCAAAGTTCTTTTCACTAAAACTAAGGGGCCAAGCCCAACTCCTGAAACACAACCCCATACCATAATTCCTCCTCCACCAAATTTCACACTCGGCACAATGCAGTCCAAAATTTACCGTTCTCCTGGGAACCTCCAAACCCAGACTCATCCATCAGATTGTCAGATGGAAAAGCGTGATTCATCAGTCCAGAGAACGTGTCTCCACTGCTCTAGAGTCCAGTGGTGACGTGCTTTACACCACTGCATCCGACGCCTTGCATTGGACTTAGTGATGTATGGCTTAAATAAGGCTGCGCGGCCATGGAAACCCATTCCATGAAGCTCTCTGCGTACTGTACGTGGGCTAATTGGAAGGTCACATGAAGTTTGGAGCTCTGTAGCAACTGACTGTGCAGAAAGTCTTTGCACTATGCGCTTCAGCATCCGCTGACCCCTCTCTGTCAGTTTGCGTGGCCTACCACTTTGTGGCTGAGTTGCTGTTGTTCCCAAAACTCTTCCATTTTCTTATAATAAAGCCGACAGTTGACTTTGGAATATTTAGGAGCTAGGAAATTCCACGACTGGATTTGTTGCACAGGTGGCATCCCATGACAGTTCCACGCTGGAAATCACTGAGAGCGGCCCATTCGTTCACAAATGTTTGTAGAAACAGTCTCCATGCATAAGTGCTTGATTTTATACACCTGTGGCCGGGCCTAGTGATTAGGACACCTGATTCTGATCCTTTGGATGGGTGGCCAAATACTTTTGGCAAAAGAGTGTATGACTCAATGCGGCATCTACACATTTATAATTATGGACCTAAACATTAAAAATAAAAAAATAATTGATTGGTTGAATGATACTTGAGTCAGAGTATAGAAATGCTGCAATGATAGTTACAACTGTACACTCCATGCACTGAATAAAAACTGGTGGTTCTAAAGTGGTGGCAATATGACCCGAGAAATCCTTAATTCCATATCCATGGATTCCTGCGGTGCATCCAGAAAGGAGAGTTTCCACAGTGAATCTTCTGCTTGTTGACAAAGCTGACAGAGGCAATGGCAGCTTATAAACACACTTCTGCTAAAGGGAGTTTTTCCACCACCTCCTTAAAGGTCATTCTTTGAGAACAGATTGGAGGGAAGTGTGCTCTTTATCAACGGGGGCAGGAGACGGTAACTCAGTGGATGGAAAGCTTTGATGAGCTCATAAAACCGAGAGTGAAATGAGCAGAAGATTAATGCGTGGGCTTTGATTAATGTGTGTTTTGGGTCGAGCAACTTGGATTTGAGACAAAATGCACCGCTAAAATGGGGGGGTGGGGGGGGGGGGTGCACGCTGCATGTAGCAGGAGCAGCGATGGCTAAGTGTGTGAGGACAGCATTGACTATAAACAATCTCACAGAGGACAACATTGTTACACAGTAGGGTTGTACAGTATACCGGTATTAGTATAGTACCTCGATACTAATGAATAATTTTCGGTACTATACCGCCTCTGAAACGTACCGGTCCACCAAATGACACAATATGTTACTGCATATGTCAACAGACTAAATTAGGAGCCTTTGTTTGTTTACTTACTACTAAAAGACAAGTTGTCTAGTATGTTCACTATTTTATTTAAGGACTTAACTGCAATAAGAAACATAGAATAGAATAGAATAGAATAGAATAGAATAGAATAGAATAGAATAGAAAGTACCTTATTGATCCCTGGGGGAAATTCAGCACCACAGTTCGCTCACAATAGACAATAATAATAAATAATAATATAATATATACAGTATAATATATTATATTTATAATATATAATATATAAATAATATAAATATATTCTACATATACTCTACATTTAAGCAGATATGTTTAAGTATTAAACATATGTCTAATGTACCCTAAGATTTTTTATTAAAATAAAGCCAATAATGCAATTTTTTGTAGTGCCCTTTATTTAGAAAAGTAGCAAAAAGTATCAAAATAATTTTAGTACCGGTACCGGTACCAAAATATTGGTATCATTACAACACTATTACACAGTGGAACAATACTCCAAGTCCAATACTGTGGACAACATATTCCATAATCCTGTTGGAGAGACCCAAGAAAATCTTGCAAACTCTCACTTCAGCAAAAGTGTTTTGCTTTTTCTTTGGACTTGTTCCAAAAGAAAGACGAGCCAATAAACTGGGACTTACAGTAGGTCTTTACTTAGACTTCGACTTTGACTTAGACAAACTTTATTGATCCACAAGGGAAATTGTTCCACACAGTAGCTCAGTTTCAAGTAATGGAAAGGGTAAGGATGGAGGGGATAATGAATAGAATAGAATATAATGCCATTTATTGTCACTATACACAGGTACAATGAGATTAAAAGCAACTCCTGTACCAAAAATAAAGCGAAAAGAGGTAAGGTGCACAGTCCAGTCCTGGGAACGAATGTTCTGAATGTGTTGTTTAAATACAGGTAAAAGCCAGTAAATTAGAATATTTTGGAAAACTTGATTTATTTCAGTAATTGCATTCAAAAGGTGTAACTTGTACATTATATTTATTCATTGCACACAGACTGATGCATTCAAATGTTTATTTCATTTAATTTTGATGATTTGAAGTGGCAACAAATAAAAATCCAAAATTCCGTGTGTCACAAAATTAGAATATTACTTAAGGCTAATACAAAAAAGGGATTTTTAGAAATGTTGGCCAAACTGAAAAGTATGAAAATGAAAAATATGAGCATGTACAATACTCAATACTTGGTTGGAGCTCCTTTTGCCTCAATTACTGCGTTAATGCGGCGTGGCATGGAGTCGATGAGTTTCTGGCACTGCTCAGGTGTTATGAGAGCCCAGGTTGCTCTGATAGTGGCCTTCAACTCTTCTGCGTTTTTGGGTCTGGCATTCTGCATCTTCCTTTTCACAATACCCCACAGATTTTCTATGGGGCTAAGGTCAGGGGAGTTGGCGGGCCAATTTAGAACAGAAATACCATGGTCCGTAAACCAGGCACGGGTAGATTTTGCGCTGTGTGCAGGCGCCAAGTCCTGTTGGAACTTGAAATCTCCATCTCCATAGAGCAGGTCAGCAGCAGGAAGCATGAAGTGCTCTAAAACTTGCTGGTAGACGGCTGCGTTGACCCTGGATCTCAGGAAACAGAGTGGACCGACACCAGCAGATGACATGGCACCCCAAACCATCACTGATGGTGGAAACTTTACACTAGACTTCAGGCAACGTGGATCCTGTGCCTCTCCTGTCTTCCTCCAGACTCTGGGACCTCGATTTCCAAAGGAAATGCAAAATTTGCTTTCGTCAGAAAAAATGACTTTGGACCACTCAGCAGCAGTCCAGCTCTTTTTTCCAGGGTCAACGCAGCAGTCTACCAGCAAGTTTTAGAGCACTTCATGCTTCCTGCTGCTGACCTGCTCTATGGAGATGGAGATTTCAAGGCCACTATCAGAGCAACCTGGGCTCTCATAACACCTGAGCAGTGCCAGAAACTCATCGACTCCATGCCACGCCGCATTAACGCAGTAATTGAGGCAAAAGGAGCTCCAACCAAGTATTGAGTATTGTACATGCTCATATTTTTCATTTTCATACTTTTCAGTTGGCCAACATTTCTAAAAATCCCTTTTTTGTATTAGCCTTAAGTAATATTCTAATTTTGTGACACACGGAATTTTGGATTTTCATTTGTTGCCACTTCAAATCATCAAAATTAAATGAAATAAACATTTGAATGCATCAGTCTGTGTGCAATGAATAAATATAATGTACAAGTTACACCTTTTGAATGCAATTACTGAAATAAATCAAGTTTTTCAAAATATTCAAATTTACTGGCTTTTACCTGTATAAACATTTTTACTATATACACTAAATAAACACTGTATACACAAGCATTCCGACTGTGGGTGGAAAGTCAAAATTGCACACAGAGAGGTGCTAAACTATAAAATCAGTGCATATAATGCAGGTATTAAGTAGACTAAAAATGTACCATAGTAGCAATATAAAATATAACATAGATGTAATATTTACATATTATATATACAGTATATAATATATACTGATATATATATATATATATATATATATATATATATATATATATATATATATATATTATTATGTTATATTATATATACCATGAAAATGTTCTCCCTCACTCATTTGTCCATAATGACAATTTCAACCGCAGATATTACCGTACTTTCCGGACAATAGGGTGCACCGGATTATAAGGCGCACTGCCGATGAATGGTCTATTTTTTATATTTTTTCATATATAAAGCACATTTAATTTTTCATATAGGGCGCATTAAAGGAGTCATATTATTATTATTTTTTTCTAAATGTAAAACACTTCCTTGTGGTCTACATCAGTGGTCCCCAACCACCGGGCCGCGGCCGGTACTGGTCTGCGGACCGATTGGTACCGGGCCGTGCAAGAAATAAAAAAACATTTAGAAAAATAAAAAAAAATTAAAAAAAATTAAAAAAATCATTTTTAATTAAATCAACATAAAAAACACAATATATACATTATATAGCAATATAGATCAATACAGTCTGCAGGGATACAGTCCGTAAGCACACATGATTGTAATTCTTTATGAAAAAAAAAAAAAAAAAAAAATCCCCCCCCCGCGTTGACCGGTCCGCAGCTACAAAAAGGTTGGGGACCACTGGACTACATAACATGTAATGGTGGTTCTTTGGTCAAAATGTTGCATAGATGATGTTTTACAGATCATCTTCAAGCCGCTTTCTGACAGTCGCTTCCGGATGTGCCGTTTTTGTGGGCGGTCTTATTCACGTGGCTCACCTTCGGCAATATCTTCTCCCCGTCATCTTTGTTGTAGCGGTGTAGCGTGCAAGGACGGGAGTGGAAGAAGTGTCAAAAGATGGAGCTAACTGTTTTAATGACATTCAGACTTTACTTCAATCAATAACAGAGCAGCAACTCCTCATCCGGAAACAACAACACAAGAATTGTGTCCCGTGAAAAAACCACCCGACCAGACCTCTAATAACTAAAGTTCCTTGGGTGAATAATGTAAACTCACTATACCGGTATGTTTTAGTGCTTTCATGGCGAGTTTACTGACAGATATAAGTAAGAACTTTACACTACTTTATATTAGAAATGGCAACAGTGGAGGACGAAGAAGATCGAGGAAAAAAATGAAGCTTATCGCCTCGTGCAATATGATGGGTAAGAATGTCACATCGTTACGTCAAACATTGCCTGTCTGTTGATTGAAAGGTTATGATTATTATTTCTAACGAGATTATATTCGAACAACTCAGGCCCTACAAATAGACATTGTTGATATTTATGATTTGGACATCTCCGCTCCACTTCCACAGTCCCATCTGGACTGGTGAATAAAAGCTTTTCTCTGTTTCGAGTTTGTTTTTTTAACTGCTCTAGACAGTGGTTTAGGGGATTTTTGGGGATGTTTTCCACACACACGACATACAGCACAATGTGTTCTTCTCTTTAGTTCATCTTCAAGGAGCAACCTTTTGAAATATTTACACTTATATAGCTCAATGGGAAAATATAAAACACAGATGTTTTTTATGTGTTTTTTTTTTGCATATGACACTCTTCTTACTGCATCTTGAATTTCCTACATGGATTTCTTTCCTTTTTGGTCTCCTGAAAAGAGGCTGTGTCAGTCTATTTAGATGTTTGTGGCCAGGCCAGAAGTAACACACATTTACCACATGACTCAGAGGTTAAAAAATCCTCTTAAATTTCCTCTTGGTGGTACGGAACATTACAAATCTGGTGGCATATCTTTTGTTATATGTTCAGTGTTGCGTATGTCTAACATATGGGGCAACATGTCAAAATGCATATAAGATGCGTGTGTGTGTGTGTGTGTGTGTGTGTGTGTGTGTGTGTGTGTGTGTGTTCTGGCAATACTTACTTAATGGGGACATCGCTCTGTTTACACAGTCACCTTTAGGGGACCTCTGTCGGTATGGGGACAAAAAAAACAGGTCCCCTAAAGCAGTGGTCCCCAACCTTTTTGCTACTGCGGACCGGTCAACGCTTGAAAATTTGTCCCACGGACCGGGGTGGGGGGGAATGTTTTTTGTTTTTTTTTGTCATATAAAAATACAATCATGTGTGCTTACGGACTGTATCCCTGCAGACTGTATTGATCTATATTGATATATAATGTAGGAACCAGAAATATTAATAACAGAAAGAAACAACCCTTTTGTGTTAATTAGTGTGAATGAGTGTAAATGGGGGAGGGAAGTTTTTTGGGTTGGTGCACTAATTGTAAGTGTATCTTGTGTTTTTTATGTTGATTTAATTAAAAAGAACAACAACAAAAAAAACACCTTTTTTTTTATTTTTATTTTTTTATTTCTTGTGCGGCCCGGTACCAATCGATCCACAGACCGGTGGTTGGGGACCACTGCTCTAAAAGGAAACCTTTAATTTAATTTAATTTAATTTAATTTAATTTCATTTAATTTCATTTCATTTCATTTCATTTGAATTTTTTTTTTTAAATGGTCCTCAGTAGTCACGTACACGTGTGTGTGAATTGTGCAAAATTATTGAAATTTGGTCCCCATGAACCATATTAACTCTTTTTCCCCAGGGTCCCCAGTAAGAATGATCAGCACATTACTTCATCAATCCAGAGATTTAAAGACGTGTATGAGCTAACTGGGCAGTGGCCATTTTACCTCATTTTTTTTATGCCTCCACAACCTGTAGAAAGGGTGGTCCCCACAAGTGAAGATCAAAAACTTGGTCCCCATTCCAAATGATAACCAGTGTGTGTGTGTGTGTGTGTGTGTGTGTGTGTGTGTGTGTGTGTGTGTGTGTGTGTGTGTGTGTGTGTGTGTGTATATGTGTGTGTGTGTGTGGGGGTGTGTGTGTGTGTGTGTGTGTATGTGTGTGTGTGACTGTGTTTATGGCTGTTTCCTGCTTCATTTTACTTGTCACTTGGTGCTCTGCAAAGTCTATGGAGTAACTTGATACACGTGTGATCTCACAAAGAGAAGTAGGCAGCCTCCAGAACCTTGACCGTCCCAATTATTGTCAAAGAAAAACATAAAAACATAGGTGGTCAATCACGGTATGTTAACGACAGGCGACAGCCACGAAACAATATCTCCAGCATAAATGCACGCTTCAGATTACGGTGTCTTCTCAAGGGGGGAAACTATGGAATGGAATTTTAATTTAAAGTAGTCAGTGTGCCGCTTGTATAACAGCGTTGATTATCTGTCTACTGAAAATGACATAAACACACATGCAGGGATTTGTGCCGAAATCGATACTTTTATAACACTGTCAATATTACACACTAGTGTTGTCCCGATACCAAAGTAGCAAGAAAACATGTCAATAAACACGTCAATAATGAACAAAGCAAAACATGTTCTAGACCAAAAACCACTTCATATTCTCTACTGCTCGCCAGTGTTACCATATCTGAGTTATTGTGCAGAAATATGGGGAAACAACTACAAAAGTGAGCTTCATTCATTAACGGTGTTACAAAAACAAGTTAGAATAGTACTAAATGTTGGATATAAAGAACATACAAACCCTTTATTTATTGAATCAAAAAATATTGAAATTCAACGATTTGGTGCATTTGCAAACAGCTAAAATTGTGCATAAAGCAAACTACAACCTGCTACCCGAGAATGTACAACAATTATTCTCAACAAAAGAGGAGAACTATAACCTTAGAGGAAAATCAAATTTGAAGCATTTGTATGCGCATACAACACTTAAAAATAGAAAAATGGGCTGCATGGTCGAGTCGCCAGAAGAAAGCCATTTCTGCGCAAATGTCACAAAGTATCCCGCTTACATTACGCCAAACAGCACAACTTCTGGAACAAAGTAATTTGGAGTGATGGCTTTCTTCTGGCGACTCGACCATGCATCCCATTTTTTCTACAAGTGCCTCCTTATTGTGCATCTTGAAACAGCCACACCACAATTTTTCAGATAGTCCTGTATTTCAGCTGAAGTTATTTGTGGATTTTTCTTTGCATCTTGAACAATTTTCCTGGCAATTGTGGCTGAAATCTTTGCTGGTCTACCTGAATCCCTAATTTTCCACTTCTTAATCAGCGTTTGAACAATGCTGATTGGCATCCCAATTCCTTGGATATGTTTTTATACCCCTTTCCTGTTTTATGCAGTTCAATAACCTTTTCTCGTAGATCCTTTGACGATTATTTTGCCTTCCTCATGACTCAGAATCTGTGCAGCACTGGATGAAAGATGCAATGGTCTGTCAGGAGCCCAGAAACTCACTGGCCTTTTATACACACACATTAATTACAAACAAACAGGTCACAGGTGAGGATTGGAACCTTGATTAGCCATTCAAACCTGTTTGTGTCAACTTTTGTGCATGTTATCAGATCAAAGTCACTTGGGTATGTACACTTTTGATCAGGGTCATTTTGGTACTTTCTTTTGCAATTTTGATTTAAAAAGAGTAAACACAGTTGTTTGCCAATAAATAGCTTCACACAACCATTAAGCATGAGTGGAAGAAAGGTTTTTGTGTTATCATTCATATTCTTTGAAGAACGGCCAAGAAATCATAAATTCTCCCAGGGTATGTAAACTTATGAGCACGACTGTATAATCCATTTACCATTTACCATTTAAATATGTGATTGCATTACATTGTATCGTGTGCATGTTCCAAATAAACTGAGACTGAACTGAACTGAACCGAGTCAGCATCACTCGGTTTCGTGGAAAACTGACAAGTTTGTTACGTGCAATGTTTGGACACACGATAACCGAGACAGAGACAAACTTTTAAAGAACATGTTCACCGAAAACCGAATCATGGGGTGTTCGGAAACCAAAGTTTTCCATGCTATTGAATTGGAAAATATCTCCAAAGTCCAACCTGCAGTAACCGCTGTCCTTCCTTTCTTTTAGTCACACATGGCAGCCTTGTTCTATATGAGGTCATTAATTATGTATCAGCGTGTAATTTAGAGTCTGTGCACTCCCTCTCGAGAGAGGACACAGACGAGAGGGACGAGATACTTGGAAGTGACATTCTTTGCTTGCTTTTGTTCCTAATCGCTTCATCTTTGTCACCTTTTATTGGACTATTTTGCTTCCTCCCCTCTATTCCCTCCTCCCAGACTGCATGGTGGAGCTTTATGTGCTCCTTAAAGTCTGTGGTGAAGGGAAAGAAAGAAAAAAAGTAAGGGGCAAAAGGGAGAAAAAAATAAAAAGATGTTCCATTCCGTCAGGATTAGTATCATCCTTCACAGGCACGCTCAACCAAACAGGTCTACGCACAATGCTGAAATATTTACATCTACTTTTTTCTGAATTCACGCTATGGTGTTTCCTGACTTTTTTGGCCTCATCCAGTTATCAATACCAGAGGATACATTGACTGAAAACATCAGATGAAGTGACTATTATTATACAATAATCCAGACTTTTGTAAGTGTGCCTGCGTGTGCTCCAGGACACAAATGTTTTTCAAGTGAAAGCCAATATAGCACTAAATCCTTACAAATACAAAAACATTTTTCCAGGGTTCGAATTGTTCTCCAATGCTTTCTTTGGTCATTTTAGAGCAGGGGTGTCAAACTCATTTTAGATTGAGGTCCAAATGGAAAAAAATCTACTCCCAAGTGGTAAAATCACGGCGCGATAACTTAAAAATAAAGACAACTTCAGATTGTTTTCTTTGTTTAAAAATAGATCAAGCACATTCTGAAATTGTACAAATCATAATGTTTTTGGTTTTTTTTCACACTTACATGTTGCGGTTAATGTTATTCTATCTGTATTTATCGTTATTTATATTTTTTGAATAAATTATGTGGTAATATTCATCAGTCAACTCATTGGTGTTAATTTTCAATCCATCAAGATACAAAAATATATAAAAATCAAATTACAGGATGTTAATTATGTTGTTTGCTCATTTTCCTCGACTGGTGCACTAACATCATGTGTTTTTTTGTTTATTTTACGTATGTAGCATCATCGACAAAGATACAAAGAATTGCTATTGCGACATCTAGTGGATATATTAAGAACAGCAGTTTCTTTCATTAAAAAAATTCGGCTCATTTTTATACTTAGCAAACTCATCCCGCGGTCCGGATAACACCTGTTTGCGGGCCTGATACAGACCTCGGGCCTTACTTCTGACAACGCTGTTTTAGACCAAATCTACCGTATTTTTCGGACTATAAGGTGCACCGGATTATAAAGCGCACTGCTGATGAATGGTCTATTTTCGATCTTTTTTCATATAAAAATCGCACTGGATTATAGGGCGAATTAAAGGAGTCATATTATTATTATTTATTTTCGAAATGTAAAACACTTCCTTGTGGTCTACATAACATGTCATGGTGGTTCTTTGGTCAAAATGTTGCATAGATGATGTTTTGCAGATCATCTTCAAGCTGCTTTATGACAGTCGCTTCCGGATGTGCCGTTTTGTGGGCGGTCTTATTTACGTGGCTCACCTTCGGCAGCGTCTTCTCCCCGTCATCTTTGTTGTAGCGGTGTAGCGTGCAAGGACGGGAGTGGAAGAAGCGTCAAAAGATGGAGCTAACTGTTTCAATGACATTCGGACTTTACTTCAATCAATAACGGAGCAGCATCTCCTCATCCAGAAACAACAACGAGGCCAGAAATGTGACCGAAACTCTAATAACTAAAGTTCCTTGGGTGAATAATGTAAACTCACTACACCTGTATGTTTTAGCGCTTTCAAGGCGAGTTTATATAAGTAAGAACTTTACACAACTTTATACTACAAATGGTAGCAGCGGAGGATGAATGTCACATAACAAGAAGATAGAGAAAAATAAGAAGCTTATCAACTACGTTGTCGGCACAGACTACAAAGGCGGACGCGTGCAATTTTCCAGGATTTATGCAGATCCCAAATACAGTTCAGCAGGTACCAAAAGGTAAGAAAAGTTGCTTTTGCATAATATTGCGAAACAAAATTCCAGATAATATGTCTTACCTTATACATACACCATAATAATACTCCTATGTTTAATGCACCGACAATCCACCAAGCGAAGCAGCTTCAGAGCTTACCAAAGTTGTACTAAAACATTTTGATAGATTTTTGAGCGTCGTGTGTAATGTTCTATATTTTCAATGGAACATATAAAATGTTGGTGTTGTTTACTTGAGTCATATTGCCATCATACCTGTTACCACGTATCTCTCATGTTTGACTGCCATCTACTGGTCACACTTATTATGACACCACTTACCAAATAAAATTGCTTCGAGGGTTGGTGAGCAAAACCAGAATTATTCCGTACATTAGGCGCACCGGGTTATAAGGCGCACTGTCGAGTTTTGAGAAAAAGTTTTTTTTTAGCTTTATAGTCTGGAAAATATGGTACTCGGTACATTGTCAAAAGGAGTGATTTTGACAAACACAACCTACTAGTATTTAACTTTCTAAATATATCATTATTATTATATGAAACATATGTTTCAATGGAATATTATTTAATAGAGGCATCTAAAATTTGCAAAGAAAGAGAAAAATATTACTTTTGACGGTCTCTGAAGGTCTTAAGAGACCTTATGAGAATAAACATTTATTTTCCCCGCTTCAAGCTATGATACCGCCTGACATAATTTCACTCCTGCATGCGGTTGTCAAATGTGTTTGCGTTTCCTTCTTAAAGACTAAATACACTCGTTTGAACCCGAACCAAAGTGTAGATTCCGCGTTTGCCTTCATGTTTTTTTTCATGAAGATTCATGTATCATTCTCTGAGAAATGAAGAGAAATGCCAAAGACTTTACAACATGAATTGAAATAGGGAGGAAAATCTACACTTTTATTCAGATGTGTAGGATGGCTTACAAGTTGCACACCCCATTTATACGGAATAAAAAGGTGTTCAGCTGTGTGTGTGTTAGTAACGATGCAAAAACTATTGATCTCTATGAAACGTGAAAATATTTCATAAGTGCATAGCAAGAACCCAGCGTGGTGTTATAAATGTGGGAATACAAAGTCAACCCACCTGTCCCAGAATGCAATTGGTATGGTCTCATTGATACGCTACATTGCTGTTTGGCCCATTTCAACTTGGCACAGTCCAATATGGTTGATATTATCCTGGTTATTGTCAAATTGAAATGTTCCTCACACTGCTAATTAATGATAACTGCAACTTTGAAAATAGTGATGGGTCCCTTTCACATTCAAGTTGATACTGTACACAAAATCGGTACCTGGGAATTGATACCGGTACCAATTTTCTGTACGTTTGCATGTGTTCATAAATGTTTAGTAATACAATCTATTATTTATTTCAACATTTATTAATGAGCTGATTATGATAACTGTGCTGTCCAGTGTGTATACTAGTGTTGTCCCGATACCAATATTTTGGTACCGGTACCTATTTTAGTCTGCTGACGTATGCAGTAACATATTGTGTCATTTATCATTCTATTATTTTGTCAAAATTATTTAGGACAAGTGGTAGAAAATGAATTATTAATCTACTTGTTCATTTACTGTTAATATCTGCTTACTTTCTCTTTTAACATGTTCTATCTACACTTCTGTTAAAATGTAATAATCACTTCTTCTGTTGTTTGGATACTTTACATTAGTTTTGAGTGATCCCCACCTTCTACCATCCTAGTCACGTCCGTTGTGTCCTTGGGCAAGACACTTCACCCTTGCTCCTGATGGCTGCTGGTTAGCGCCTTGCATGGCAGCTCCCGCCATCAGTGTGTGAATGTGTGTGTGAATGGGTGAATGTGGAAATACTGTCAAAAGCGCTTTGAGTACCTTGAAGGTAGAAAAGCGCTATACAAGTATAACCCATTTATCATAATTATACCACAAATTTAGGTATCAATCCGATACCAAGTCGTTACAGAATCATACATTGGTCATATTCAAAGTCCTCATGTGTCCAGAGACATATTTCCTGAGTTTATAAACACAATATACATTTTTTTTTAAATAAAGAAGATTTTATGATGCAAGAAAATATTGATGTAATCATAGTAGTATCGGCTAGATACACTCTTGTACTCGGTATCATTACAGTGGATGTTAGGTGTAGATCCACCCATGGCGTTTGTTTACATTCAGGTACGGCGTCATTTGTGGTGACGCCGGTGAGCTACGGTGTGTAGTGAAACATGTTTAGCTATTCCTCGTTCTGCAGGGATGATACTTGTAAGAAACTTACAAGTGTTAGGTGGGGGGGTGCGGGACCGATACTTTTCAGAGGCGGTATAGTACCGAATATGATTCATTGGTATCGCGGTACTATACTAATACCGGTATATCGTACAACCCGAGTGTATAGTTTGATTTCTTACATTTCCGAGTCTCATTTGCAAGTGTTATATAGTAGACTTTGCATGCAGTTGCAAATCAAAGCCATTAGATGGCAGTAGTGCATGGACTGTGGCAGAGTCGTGTAAAGAGAGCGAATGGCCAACCAAGTTTCAGGCGATCTCTTCAATAATTGGTCAAAGGGCACTCAGATGACTACAGGGCACCATGATTGCCACCAACTTTCAGCTGATGCGATGTGTTTGCGGCGATTCTTTGTTAGTTTTTTTTATGTTTATTAATAATAATATCAATAATTATGGGTTCTAGACACTCGTGCCCCGTTGTGCAGCATGGGGCTGCTCCACCCGGGAGAATTGTGGAACGCTTTCCCCACATCCTGGAAAGAAGACAGGTATGGGAAGGGAAGGTTCGCCACCAACTGCAGCAGACCTGGGCACATTTCCAATATTGCCTGCCGTAGTTTTCTCAATAATGTTTTTAGACCCTTAACCCTGTGCAGCGCGGTTTTCAAATTACCGCGTCTTGAACTATAGAAAGTATTTCAACGGTTGGAATCTGCGCTTTTGAGTGATATACGGGTTATTACGGTAAGCTACGTCACAGCAACTCAAACCTGCTCAGTGGCCTTGTGGTTAGAGTGTCCGCCCTGAGATCGGTAGGTCGTGAGTTGAAACCCCGGCCGAGTCATACCAAAGACTATAAAAATGGGACCCATTACCTGGCACTCAGCATCAAGGGTTGGAATTGGGGGTTAAATCACCAAAAATGATTCTCGAGCGCGGCCACCGCTGATGCTCACTGCTCCTCTCACCTTCCCCTGACAGTGGTTTTCTGAAGTGTTCCTGAGCCCATGTGGTGATATCCTTTACACACTGATGTCGCTTTTTGATGCAGGGATCGAAGGTTCGTAATATCATCGCTTACGTGCAGTGATTTAAGTTAAAGTTAAAGTACCCATGATTGTCACACACACACGAGGTGTGGCGAAATTATTCTCTGCATTTGACCCGTCACCCTTGATCACCCCCTGGGAGGTGAAGGGAGCAGTGAGCAGCAGCGGTGGCCGCGCCCGGGAATCATTTTTAGTGATGTTACCCCCAATTCCAACCCTTGATGCTTTCTCCAGATTCTCTGAACCTTTTGATGATATTACGGACCGTAGATGGTGAAATCCCTAAATTCCTTGCAATAGCTCGTTGAGAAATGTTGTCCTTAAACTGTTCGACAATTTGCTCACGCATTTGTTCACAAAGTGGTGACCCCTCGCCCCATCCTGGTTTGTGAATGACTGAGCATTTTGTGGAAGCTGCTTTTACACCCAATCATGGCACCCACCTGTTCCCAATTAGCCTGTTCACCTGTGGGATGTTCCAAATAAGTGTTTGATGAGCATTCCTCAACTTTCCCGGTCTTTTTTGCCACTTGTGTCAGCTTTTTTGCAACATGTTGCAGGCATCAAATTCCAAATGAGCTAATGTTTGCAAAAAATAACAAGGTTTACAAGTTCGAACATTAAATATCTTGTCTTTGCAGTCTATTCAATTGAATACAGGTTGAAAAGGATTAGCAAATCATTGTATTCTGTTTTTATTTACCATTTACCCAACGTGCCAACTTCACTGGTTTACCAATCTAAAGGGAAAGGTGTGTACAGGAAGTGATTTAAACTTCTTTGAGATGGTAAATACTGTTGGTACACAAACTATAAAAAATATAACAACATTGTTTTGCCACAATTTTTGTCCACAGCAGAATGTTGCGTAACAAAAAATAAAATATGCAGATAGGCTTTAAAAGAGTGTGCGGCTTCACACCGCCATGCTGACACTCTGCACTTTTCACTCCAGCTGGTCAAAGATGACAAAGCTGTATCATTACGCACACATACTTTAATGTAAGCTGACACACACACACACACACACACACACACACACACACACACACACACACACACACACACACACACACACACACACACACACACACACACACACACACACACACACACACACACACACACACACACACACACACACACACACACGCACACACACACACACACACACACACACACACACTCACTCCACAGTCTTTATTATGCATCTCGCAGAGAAGAGCCAATGACAGAAAGGTGGTGACAATCATCCCCGATCAAAAGGTCCCAGACAGCCTGGAGGACATTTCCACCGCCTGTGGAAAATTAATTTCACAATGCCTCACTGCAAAGCGACGGTCCTTCGTGCTGTGGGTGTATGAGATGTCTGACACAGCGCCTGGGATGAGGTCAATTATGAAGAAGTGTAGAGGCAGATTGCATGAATAAAAAAGGTCCGCCCTAATAGTCTCTCTAAGAAATTGCCATTGATTCCACAGTCAGGTGTGAAAATTGCTGCAAGCTTAAGAAGCAAACTGAAACAACCAGAAGAAAGGACCCAGATACTGAAAGAGGTCATTTGTCATGTCGCTGCACCGCAAACATAGTGAAGATCACAAATGAGAGCGTAACCTTTCGGTTTTCTTTTAGGAGTGCAAAACCTGAAAAACAACGCCGATACTTGCTTGTTGTCATTTTACTGCATGTTGACAGGTTTGAAGGATAAAAGGTCACGCCACTGCTTTAAAAACAACACTCACTAATACAGAAATGTTGTTAAATCAAATTGAGAAATTGTTGACACTGTGATACTGATGCCGTGACCCCAGGATGCAGAGACAGAAGGCGACGTGCAGGCAGGTCAAATAATTTAGGAGAGCATAAACGGCAGAAGCAAAAGGCACTCGTCCTTCCCGCACAACAACAACTAATCTTTCAGTTTCTGTTATGAAAATCAACAATAAAAATACGGTGGATTGGACCAACAGTCACAATATGTATTACTAAGACTTAACATGACGTTAGTTTATTTGCACAACCAGTGCAGTTCAGTTCAGTTTCAGTTTATTTGGAACATGCATACAATACAATGTAATTCATCACATATTTCCAGTTGTTTCATTACAGCACGTCCGAAAACTTTATGTTTATAATATTGGTGCTTTGTTTGATTTCTTTGGTTAATCCATTTCATAATTTAATTCTACATACTGATATACTAAAGGTTTTAGGGGTTGTACGGGCATACAAATGTTTTCATTAGATGTTCCTCTAAGGTTATATTTCTCCTCTTTTGTTGAGAAGAATTGTTGTACATTCTTGGTTAGCAGATTATAGTTTGCTTTGTACATAATTTTGGCTGTTTGCAAATGCACCAAATCCTTGAATTTCAATATTGTGTGATTCAGTAAATAAAGGGTTTGTATGTTCTCTATATCCAACATTATGTATTATTCTAATTGATCTTTTTTGTAACACAGTTAGTGAATGAAGTGCACATTTGTAGTTGTTTCCCCATATTTCTACACAATAACTCAGATATGGTAACACTAGTGAGCAGTAGAGAATATGAAGTGATTTTTGGTCCAAAACATGTTTTGCTTTATTCATTATTGACGTGATTCTTGCTACTTTATGTTATATATTTTTTACATGAGATTTCCAGTTCATTTTATCATCTATTGTTACACCCAAAAATGTGTTTTCTTTTACCCTTTCAATGTCTACTCTGTCTTTTTGTATTTGTATTTGACTTTCTCTTCTACTGTTACCAAGTTTCTGGTCTAAAAATCGACAACAAAAGTTGGTCTAACAGTCACAATATTTAAGTTAAGTTAAAGTTAAAGTACCAATGATTGTCACACACACAACTAGGTGTGGTGAAATTTGTCCTCTGCATTTGACCCATCCCCTTGTTCCCCCCCTGGGAGGTGAGGGGAGCAGTGGGCAGCAGCGGTGCCGCGCCCGGGAATCATTTATTACTAAGAGTTAACATGACGTTAGTTTATTTGCACAACCAGGCCTTTGTGCTTATATTTAGGCATAGCAACCACAAAAGAACACAAACTAATGCGATCTCTTGTCCTTTTTTATGTTTATTTTTGCTCTCAAACACTACTAATATAGTAGAGAAACACAGAAAGTTTCTCAAATAAATAAAATGTTCAAACAAACATTTTCCAAAGTGATCGCTGCAGACACAAGCTTGATCTAACTGTACTCCATAAGATGATGAAAGTGATATTTTTAAGAGCCATTTCCTTTGACACTCGTTTTTTTCATGACTTTATTACCTTTTTGGAACCACTTCTTTTGGGACTTGAAAGCTTTTTCCTTTCTCTCTGTTTGATTGATTGGAACGCAATACCGGATTTTCTGCTCAAACTCTACACTCACTCTCACTTGTTTCAATGCTATGCTCAAGCTGCTTGACCATCGTGTCAATTAAACCGTTGAAAAAAAAACAAAAAAACTGACGTGACATCCTATGCAACAAAGCAATATATGTTTAAAAAATCTTAACAATGTTAGAATAAAGCAGAGATATTCAGCTAAATTGTTTTGGGGTCCACATTTCCATTTTTAAAAATAGAATTGATAAAAAAAAAAAGTAAAAATATTTATTAAAAAACTATATTATTATATATTAAATATATATAATTTTTTATTTTTAAAATATGTTTTCTTTTTTTTTTTAAATAAATACTTGTACTTATTTTTTTAATAAATTCTATTTTTACAAATGGAAATGTGGACCCTAAAACAATTTAGCTGAATAAATATATATATATATATATATATATATATATATATATATATATATATATATATATATATATATATATATATATATATATATATATATATATATAAATAGTTTTTTATATTTTAAATATTTTTACTTTTTTTAAACAAAATTTATTTTTACAGAAAAAAGAAAAACAATTAAAAAAATTAAAAAGAATATATATATATATATATATATATATATATATATATATATATATATATATATATATATATATATATATATATATATATATATATATATATATATATATATATATATATATATATATAGATTTATTCTTTTTAATATTTGTCCTTTTTTTGTAAAAATAGAATTTATTAAAAAAAAGTAAGAATATTAAAAAAATAAAAAATAATTATATATATATATATATATATATATATATATATATATATATATATATATATATATATATATATATATATATATATATATATATATATATATATATAAATATTATCATAATCTAAATAATTATACATAATTATCAATCACTATATAAAAATGTGGTAAATATAATAATTTATTATGAACTTTTTAAAATTTTAAATGTAAAAACTTTTATACATTGTTCAAGGTGTGCTAAAAACTACTAAAATAAAGAGCATGTTTTTTTCCTTTCATTTTGTTTTGGGATTTGTTTGTTTAACGTCCGAGCTCCATGCAACAGAGCTGCCTTGTAAATGTTTATTTGTTGGGCGTGTTCCCATCATACACAAGCGCTCATTGTCTTGTTACCCACTGGTGAGTATATTTAAGCGCGTTAATGACGCAGCCTTCCTGTGTTGCCTGTTCATAAGCTAAGACACAGGCAAGCAGCTTTTACTGGGCTTTTTTTCAGCGTGTTTAGGTGCGGACGTGTGCGTCTGGAGCCAGGCGACGCTCGCCTGAGGCGGCAGGCTCCTCATTAACCCCCTCTTCATCTTTCCACCGCTTTGTTTGCTTTTTTTCCTCCCCTTCTGAGTGAAGCTTTATTTCATGCCATATCATTTTTTAGTATTTTTCAATGTTTTACACGTGTTTGCTTTCATTCGCCAGTCCGTGCAGAAGAAGTCTCACCATGACGACGCATGATACGGCCATGACAGCATGAGGCCTTGCCAATCAAGGTAATGGCTGAAAGAAGCAGTAACTCATTCATTTTAAGTACATATGCATTTAATGAGCAAGTTTATCCTGCAGTGTTTGCGGCCGAATGGGAGCACCTGTACGTCCCCCGCTGCAATCAGCATTGGAGAAAAAAAACAGACTTTCTTGAGCATGTAAATGTAATTCAGCACATGTGCACTTGTATCTCGCAGCTGATTGAAAGTGACTGATATGATTAAAGCGTATGCCAGAACCGGAGTGAAGACTTTTGATCGTCTGCCATTTTTCTAGTGAAAAAACAAAAAAAAAACAAAGCGCGCATTCCTCAGAGTGAAGGAACACTTACAATGCTTTAGCAGCCAGAATCCCCCAAACGATTATATGCAAAAATCAAATAATTAATTGCTGTCACAATTAGGGCCAGCTTGCCACCAAGGTTGAAACATTACCCACAATCCTAATAAACATACACACATGCTTACATAAAATATGTGGAGCGCCACTTTTGTTTGCGGTTCAACCTGATTGTAGTACGCGGCAGTCTAAGCAATCAGCAGCGTGTGCGATCTAAAGAGAAAGAGGTAGCACATGGCAATGTACAATTAAATCAAAACACAATGAAGGGGACTCACATGGCCCTATTTGTCGCGGTTTACCCGACACATGAAACGTGACAAATCTGGGGGGGTGCACTTTCCACATTAGCCACCAGACGGCGGTACATTGTTGAATATCTGAAAATGTGTTTTTTGGAGAATGTTAACGGTGACCACAGCGTCAGTTTCTATGTAGAGTGGCGCTTTCATTTTCAGCAGACTGCATTGCAAAATTATTAACGCCCCACCCATTCTCCTCTCACGCGAGATCCACCCAGGAATGGGGGCAATATGAATCCCTTCCCTACTGCAATGAATAATTTTAACAACGTAGATCAGAACATGGCCAATAAGTAATTTTAAATTACCGGAACATACTATTTTGATTCTGTAAAAGGGCGAGGTCGTCATGACTTGTCAAACCAGTTCATGTCTTGTCATTTTTTTGTTGTTATTTTCCTTGGTTTTGTGTTTAGTTCTAATTATGGCGCGTATCGAGGAGCGCATGAGCTCATTCTCGTATCTAGGAGCGCTTGAGCTCACACACCGGTTTCTGTTTGTTGATTTGTGTCTCCACCTGCTGCCATCACTAATCACACAGCCGTTTTATACTCAGCTCACCATTCACAGGATGATTGTTCGCTGTACGCCACAGCACATTCATGTTTTGCTCACTGCTTGCTACATCCCGCGTATGTCCAACTTAGTTTAAGACAGTTAAAGTTGATCTGTGCTGAACTCGCACTGATTCTCCTGTATTTTTTTGTACGCATCCGGGCGGTACGTCAGCTTTGTTTGTTTTCCTTGTTGTATGTATTAAAATACTTGCTTTCCTGCATGCTGCTTTCATTCCGCATCTTGAAAACACGGATGTTGCTACGACACAACCCCGAATATGACAGGTAATGCAAACAACCAAAAAAAAGAATTAATTGTGAACAGGGATCTATCTTTTTTACCAATAAATCCTTCCAAAAAACATAAAAAAAAACACCAACAATACTCCATTTACATGCCTTGACATTTTTGTTACATCTGACATCACATGGACAAAGATAAGACCTTCTGGAGGAAAGTTCTGTGGTCAGATGAAACAAAAATTGAGCTGTTTGGCCACAATACCCAGCAATATGTTTGAAAACATGGATCCAAGATGGCGCCAGTATGTGCTAAGGCTTGCCGTCTCTCGCTGTCAGCTTTGCTTGTTTTTGTGCTGTTCGCGTCTTTTCTCACTGTTTGTGTATGACTGCCAAACGCTGTTGGATCTTTGTCCCTCTCACACGGATATGATCAACTTCGACGTTAGTTTTACGACGTCCCAGTCAGCTTTCTCACCTGGCCGGATTCCTGCCTTCCTTTTTCGCCCTCTGGCTCCTCTCCCCCGGCGAAAGCGTCATCGGCGCCACGGTAAACGTGGCGGCCAGCTGGTGAAAGTTAGGGCACTCCTGGCCCGGCTTTCCGTGGCTTCCCGAAGGAGGTATGGACCGGTACCTGGTTTCTTCCTGCACCCACGTTTGCTGGATCCCGCCGGGTCCTGGATTGTTCCTGTCGTCGGCCTGCAGGAGGAAGCTCGCCCGCCGCGCTCCTGCTGTCCCCGCCCCCGGAGGTGCGGAGTGAATTCCCGCCACCTGCGGGCTCTGTGTCGGGCCCCACCCGCCGGCCCCCCGTTAAGTTCGGTCTTGTTAACGCAAGATCCTTGACAAACAAAACATTTATCCTGAAGGATTTATTCGTCTCCCGTGGACTGGACTTCCTCTGTGTGACGGAGACTTGGCTGAGAACTGGTGAGTTCGCTCCTCTAAATGAACTTTTATCAACGGAGTGCTCGTATTTTAATTCTCCGCGGTCGTCCGGCCGAAAAGGAGGAGGATTAGCAGTCGTTTTTAAAAATGACTTTAAATGCCGTCAGATCCGCCTGCAATCCTCCTTTTCAAGCTTCGAACTATGCATGTTTGAGCTGGGTCTTTCTGATGTCGTCCTGTGTGCTGTAGTTTATCGACCACCCAAGTACCACAAAGACTTCATAAATGACTTTTCTGAATTTCTGGCCGAAATTCTGCCCAAATATGATCGTGTTCTTATTGTTGGTGACTTTAATATTCACATCTGCTGCCCAGACGAACCTCTATCCAGGAGCTTCCTGAATGTCATTGACTCTTTTAATTTTATACAGTCTGTGTCTGGTTCCACACATGAACGTGGGCATACACTAGACCTCGTATTGTCTCATGGTTTTAATGTTGACAATGTCGTTGTTGGTGATGCTGTGTTTTCTGATCACAGTCCTGTTATGTTTAATTTAAGTTTGGACCCTGATGTGAAACCACTTGCCGTGCGTCATGGGCGTGTTATTAGGTCTGACACCGCAGCCACCTTCTCCCCTTTATTCACTGTCTCCATGCAGAGTATATCACACTCTGCAGACACTGAACAATTGATGTGCTCTTTTCTTTCTACATGTTCTGAGGTTCTGGATAGTATAGCGCCCCCCAAAGCTATACGTCCAAAGCCAAAACAGGAACCTTGGCTCAATGAAACCACACGCACAGCTCGGCGTGAGTGGCGAAGGGCGGAGCGCAAGTGGAAAGGGGATCACTTGGAGGTTTCTTATCAAATTTTAAAAGAAAACTGTCAGAACTATCAAAGTGTGGTTAAAGCTGAGAAAACAAAATATCTGTCAGACTTAATTTTAAATAGTATCAGCAAGCCACGTGTTCTTTTTAATACTATTAGTTATGTTCTTAATCCGAATCCAGCCACTTTACTGGAGATGACAAGTGAAACTTGTGAAAAATTTCTCTCCTTTTTTAACGAAAAAGGTTGCTTTTATTCGGGCAAATCTTTCTCGCTCTCCATTGAGTTTTAATGTGGCCACTCAGTGCTCGGCTGTGTTTAGTCACTTTGAGCCTGTGTCCATGCCTGAGCTTACAGGAATAGTCCACAAACTGAAACCCTCGTCCTGTCCCACAGACCCAGTCCCCCCTCGCTTTTTTAAAGAAATCTGGGACACTATTGACTTGTCTGTTAAGGACATCATCAACAGCAGCTTGATTTCTGTCTGTGTCCCCTCTTTTTGTAAAAGAGCTGTTGTCGAGCCTTTGATTAAAAAAACAGGTCTAGATCAGACATGTTTGTCAAATTATCGGCCCATTTCCAAACTACCTTTTGTGTCAAAAATTCTGGAGAAATGTGTTTTAGCGCAACTGCAGCCTTTTTTAGATGAAAATAGCACTTTAGATCCATTTCAGTCTGGATACAAGGCTTTGCACAGTACTGAATCTGCACTTTTAAAGGTTTTTAATGACTTGCTTTTAATGTCTGATTCTGATAGCTCTGCCATTTTAGTGCTTTTAGATCTTACAGCTGCCTTTGACACAGTCGACCACACAATTTTTTTAGACCGCCTGAGAGACTGTGTGGGTGTCAGGGGGACTGCATTAGAGTGGTTCAGATCCTACCTGTCAGAGAGGTCCTTCTCTGTCAGGCTGGGGGACGCCACCTCTTCTTCTGCTCCGCTTTACTGTGGTGTCCCCCAGGGATCCATTCTAGGCCCCATCCTGTTTTCCTTGTACATTCTCCCTCTTGGAGAGATTTTTAAGAAACATGGAGTGTCTTATCACTTTTATGCAGATGACTGCCAAATGTATATGCCAATTTCAAAAGGCCACGGCCCCCTGACACCCCTTCTCAACTGTCTATGTGATGTCAAGGCTTGGTTAGCCCAGAATTTTTTAATAATGAATGAGGGAAAAACGGAAATTTCAGTTTTTGGTCCGGCCCTCACTGACTTGGGACCATTGCAAAATCATGTGCGTCCCAAAGTCACCAGCCTTGGCGTCACTATAGACAGCGATTTTAAATTTGACAAACAAGTCAATGGCGTTTTAAAATCGTGTTTTTATCATCTTCGTCTTTTAGCAAAGGTAAAACCATTTTTATCTTTTAACCTTTTTGAACAAGTCGTGCATGCTTTTATTTCAAGTCGCCTGGACTACTGCAATGCACTTTATGCTGGCATTAGCCAAAAAGCTCTCTCCCGGTTGCAGTTAGTCCAGAACGCGGCAGCACGACTTTTAACAGGGGCCAGGAAACGTGAGCATATAACCCCAATTCTTCGGAGTTTGCACTGGCTCCCTGTTCATTTTAGAATTGATTTTAAATCCTTGCTGTTTGTTTTTAAAGCTTTACATGGACTGGCACCTCAGTATATCTCGGACCTCATCCAAATTTACACACCTGCGCGCGCTCTGAGGTCCGAGAGCCAGCTCCAGCTCGTGGTGCCCAGGACGAGACTTAAAACCAGGGGAGACAGGGCCTTCTCTGTGGTCGGCCCTAAACTCTGGAACACTCTGCCCCTCCATGTTCAAACTGCTCCCACAGTGGAGTGTTTTAAGTCTCGTCTTAAGACCCACTTTTATTCTTTGGCTTTTAACACTACGTGAGTTGTGTGGTCTTCTGTCCTCTGTTGTCCTGTGTGGTTAGGGTTAGGGTTATAAATTTTGATGTCTATTTTACTGTTTTAATTGGTTTTACCCTTTAAAATCGTTTTTAATCATATTTATTTTTTTATATTGTCTCTGTATTGGTTTTCTATTCATTTATTCTTTGTTTTTATTCAGTCATTGGTGTAGCATAATATTGTTTTTAATATTATTTTTAATATCGTTTTTAATATTGTTTTTAATATTGTTTTTAACATGGCTGTGCAGCACTTTGGAAACATTCTTGTTGTGTAAATGTGCTATATAAATAAAGTGGATTGGATTGGAGGAGAAAAGGTGAGGCCTTTAATTCCGGGAACACCCTCCCTACCGTCAAGCATGGTGGTGGTAGTATTATGCTTGGGGCCTGTTTTGCTGCCAATGGAACTGGTGCTTTACAGAGAGTAAATGGGACAATGAAAAAGGAGGATTACCTCCAAATTCTTTAGGACAACCTAAAATCATCATGACCATACATTATGTAAATCCGGCAGACTAACAAATCCAACAACCTTTCACCCTTGTGGTTTTGTGGAACGATTGCTGGCACACGAGCACAGTGGTACGGAAGATGAATTGAAGGAAGACAACAGTGTCTTTGCAGGAGATTTGGAGAAAAAGGATGGATTTGTTCCAGACAAAGTCAAGGAGGTCAGCCAACAAGCCTCCCAATTGAAAAGTGTGCAAAAAGAAAAGGCCTGCGCTTCAACTCCTTAAACTAAAGTCCGAAGCTCACAAACTTCACAGAGGAGATGCAAGGCTTTAGATGTCAACACATTTCTCTTTTGCATGAAGTTTTGATACGTGGCTAAAAAGGGAAAAGAAAAAAAAATCAATGCAAATCCTCTTTCTTGCAGTATGGCTGTGAGTGTAAAGATATGTTGTCACTTTGTCATTTCCATAAACGTCACCTCGGGCAGTGTGAATAAACGTCTCCTCTGTGAGGTCGACGGAAGCCTTTCGCTGTTTTTCTATCTGTGCCTCTTCTTTCTGTCGCTCTTAGAGGGGAATGACAACCATCTGTAGCCCTCTTGCACCCTGAACATCTGCAGACGGGCGGATAAACACACACCCATACACCCACACACACACACACCATGCGACATGATAAGAGAAGAGTCGACTACAAAGAGACACATCAGCTGTAATAACAGGAACACATCAAACTCCTGCTGTCATTAAAAATCCTATCTTCCTCACAATGTTATTAAGTATGGTACAGTATTGATTCTATTGTCTTAAAACACAATTTGAGCTGTTTGGCCACAATACCCAGCAATATGTTTGGAGGAGAAAGGGTGAGGCCTTTAATCCCAGGAACACCAAACCTACCGTCAAGCATGGTGGTGGTAGTATTATGCTTTTGGCCTATTTTTCTGCTAATGAAACTGGTGCTTTACAAGTAAATGGGACAATGATAAAAGAGGATTACCTCCAAATTCTTCAGGACAACCTAAAATCCTCAGCCCGGAGGTTGGGTCTTGGGCACAGTTGGGTGTTCCAACAAGACAATGACCCCCAAACACACGTCAAAAGTGGTAAAGGAATGGCTTAATTAGGCTAGAATTAAGGTTTTGGAATGGCCTTCCCAAAGTCTTGACTTAAATGTGTGGACAATTCTTAAGAAACAAGTCCATGTCAGAAAACCAAGATATTTAGCTGAACTGCATCAATTTTGTCAAGAGGAGTGGTCACAAATTCAACCAGAAGCTTGTGGATGGCTACCAAAAGCGCCTTATTGCAGTGAAACTTGCCAAGGGACATGTAAGCAAATATTAACATTGCTGTATGTATACTTTTGACCCAGCAGATTTGGTCACATTTTCAGTAGACCCATAATAAATTCATAGGAGAACCAAACTTCATGAATGTTTTTTCGTGACCAACAAGTATGTGCTCCAATCACTCTATCACAAAAAAATAAGAGTTGTAGAAATGATTGGAAACTCAAGACAGCCACGACATTATGTTCTTTAGAAGTGTATGTAAACTTTTGATCGTGGCTGTACATCAGCTGTAATAACAGGAACACATCAAACTCCTGCTGTCTTTAAAAATCATATCTTCCTCACAATGTTATTAAATATGTTACAGTATTGATTATATTATCTTTCAAGACCACATATTAGTCAAACAATCGTTTACTTCAATTTCCACTATTTATTAGCTAATTCAGCAGTGCAGATGTGAATGCAACTAATGCTTTGTGATTGCATAGGTAATACAACAATTAGACTTAATAGGCTACAGCTAATGATGAACAGGTCGCAAAATACAATGGATTTCCTACAAACTTATTCTGGATCAAAACAAAATGACGCATCTGACCACAGAACATTCCTGTAGAAGGTCTTATCTTTGTCCATGTGATGTCAGATAGAACAGACATTTAGCTGTTTGGCCACAATACCCAGCAATATGTTTGGATGGGGAAAGGGTGAGGCCTCTAATCCCAGGAACACCATTCCCACCGTCAAGCATGGTGGTGGCAGTATTATGCTCTGGGCCTGTTTTGCTGCCAATGCAAGTGGTGCTTTACAGAGAGTAAATGGGACAATGAAAAAGGAGGATTACCTCCAAATTCTTCAGGACAACCTAAAGTCATCAGCCCGGAGGTTGGGTCTTGGGCGCAGTTGGGTGTTCCAACAGGACAATGACCCCAAACACACGTCAAAAGTGGTAAAGGATTGGCTAAATCAGGCTAGAATTAAGGTTTTAGAATGGCCTTCCCAAAATCCTGACTTAAACGTGTGGACAATGCTGAAGAAACAAGTCCATGTCAGAAAACCAACAAATTTAGCTGAACTGCATCAATTTTGTCAAGAGGAGTGGTCAAAAACTCAACCAGAAGCTTGTGGATGGCTACCAAAAGTGCCTTATTGCAATGAAACTTGCCAAGGGACATGTAACCAAATGTCAACATTGCTGTATGTATACTTTTGACCCAGCAGATTTGGTCACATTTTCTGTAGACCCATAAAAAATTCATAAAAGAACCAAACCTTAATGGATGTTTTTTTGTGACCAACAAGTATGTGCTCCAATCACTCTATCACAAAAAAATAAGAGTTGTAGAAATTATTGGAAACTCAAGACAGCCATGACATTATGTTCTTTACAAGTGTATGTAAACTTTTGACCACGACTGTATATTCTATCATAACAACAACATGACTGCAAATTGTTAGTTGCTTTTCTAGGACTACTTTTGTGTGTGCACATGCGCTCCCTGCGTGTACGTGTGTACGAAACAGCAGCGAGTAACATATTCATAAGTCCTCACGTGTCCAGGGACATATTTCCTGAGTTTATAAACATAATATACATTTTAAAAAAACTAAAGAAGATTTTGTGATGCTAAAAAATATCGATGTAATCATAGCGGTATCGACTAGATACGCTCCTGTACTTGGCATCATTACAGTGGATGTTAGGTGTATATCCACCAATGGTGTTTGTTTATATTGTAGAGTTGGTGCTGCAGGGAATTCTGGGAATTTGTTCTGTAGTGTTTATGTTGTGTTGCAAAAATTCTACCAAACTGTCTTTGTCATTGTTGTTTGGTGTGGTTTCACTATATGGCACAGCTTTATGACAGTGTTGGCGTTGTTCATACGGCCATCCTTAGTGTGAGATGTATGGCTGTTGACTAAGTATGCCCTCTAGTTGGTTCCCCTGACCACCACACACTGGCACAAGAGTCCGGTATTCAGGTTGGATCAAGCCTTTTATTTTCATCCACCAGTATGATTTGCTTTTCGGCAGTATATAGATAGGACTTTTCAGTCCGGCGTGTCTCTACTTTGCTCCAACTCCAACACTCGTGTCTCGGACCGGCTGCTGTTAATAAGCATGGCAGGTGATTGGATGATCAGCCACAGCTGATCATCCAATCACCTGCCAGCTCTGTTTCGAAGCCAGTCCTTCCACACCATACTTGCCAACCTTGAGACCTCCGAATTCGGGGTCGGAGTGGGCGGGGGCGGACTGGGGGCGGACCGGGGGGAGGGGTTAAGGGGGTAGGAGTATATTTATAGCTACAATTAACTGAAATTCAAGTATTTATTTTATATATATACATACACTACCGTTCAAAACTTTGGGGTCACATTGAAATGTCCTTATTTTTGAAGGAAAAGCACTGTACTTTTCAATGAAGATAACTTTAAACTAGTCTTAACTTTAAAGAAATACACTCTATACATTGCTAATGTGGTAAATGACTATTCTAGCTGCAAATGTCTGGTTTTTGGTGCAATATCTACATAGGCGTATAGAGGCCCATTTCCAGCAACTATCACTCCACTGTTCTAATGGTACAATGTGTTTGCTCATTGGCTCAGAAGGCTAATTGATGATTAGAAAACCTTTGTGCAATCATGTTCACACATCTGAAAACAGTTTAGCTCGTTCCAGAAGCTACAAAACTGACCTTCCTTTGAGCAGATTGAGTTTCTGGAGCATCACATTTGTGGGGTCAATTAAACGCTCAAAATGGCCAGAAAAAGAGAAGTTTCATCTGAAACTCGACAGTCTATTCTTGTTCTTAAAAATGAAGGCTATTCCACAAAATTGTTTGGGTTACCCCAAACTTTTGAACGGTAGTGTATATATATATATATATATTTAAAAAAAAAAAAAAAATAAATAAAAAATATATATATATATATATATATATATATATATATATATATATATATATATATATATATATATATATATATATATATATATATATATATATGATTGTTATGTACATTCTGTATATATATATTAATATATATATATATATATATATATATATATATATATATATATATATATATATATATATATATATATATATATATATATATATATATATATATATTGATGGAAGCAGATCAGAATCATATCCATATTTAAGTGTTACTTCTTTCTAAACTCCTATAGTCATATTTTCATCAGCTAATGTCTCGTGTGATACAAAGTGCTTGCATTCGAGTGTCCTTGAGTAGAGAGGCAGAGCGCTGTCTTTGTTGAGACTGTCATTACATTCCTAAGATAAGGAGCACAGCTAGACTGGGTAAACAGCAGGTGGGGGGGGACAGGAGAAGGAGGAAGTAGACAGGAGTTCCGGGGTTTTGGTAGACCGATCTGGACCGGGCCGGGGAACGCTGGTGTGCTAGATTGGTCTCAGGTTTGTCCTCTAAGCTTGGAGAATAAACCACAAAATACCAATTACTGCCTGTTGGTTGAATATAAACATCAGCTTATGTGTCATAAAAAGAATCTGGGAGAGACTAGCAATTTGAATTCCCCATTGGAGGAATGCTGGTCAACGCAACAATTTGGGGGCTCGTCCAACTGCTCTAACAGTGAAAACCCTGACTGACTGAGATGCTTCCGTGTGTTCTGCCACCCGACTCGCAATATGTTATGATTATTTATATATGTTGGAACTCAAGGTGTGGCTGCTCATGTTGACCTATCTTTGCAACAGCTAGCATGGTATAAGATGGACACAATTGATGTCCCACAGTGTTCCCTTGCTCTCTGTCTCGCCTACAAAACCAAAGAACTTAGGTCCAATGATAAGACACGGCGTAGCTGCCACACATTACACCGACACCCAAATACCACATTTTCAATTGTTTAGGTTTAGCCCATGGTTATGTTAAACACATAACTATGGGCTGAACTTTAGACACCTGTAGGCTACGAGGAGCTAGCAGCTACACAACAGCTGAGCTAAAACGACACATTACACATTTAAGCATATCAAATAATTATAGTTGCTCATTACATACACAAAGTTGCCATGGCAGAAGTCTGATAGAAAATATTCAGTAACAAACGTGTCCGCATCATTCAACTTTCTACAACATGAGCTTGACTTAATGAATTATTGGTGCCACCAGGTGTGGTAAAAATTCAAAATACTATTGCTAAAGCATCCGCCATAAGGGTAGTATTTTTCTAGTATTGGTGACAATATAAATATAAGCATATTTTGTTACTTTCACCATATTGAGTAAATTACATAAAAGATAGGGTTTAGTTGAGTTTGAGTTATTTGTGATATTGCTAAGGGGTTCCCTACCCTAACAACACCCCCCAGTGGACCATAGAGGCTAAAGAGACAATCATTGACCTCAAACATGACCTGTCCTCCGCTACTAGACTATTAGCTGACCTTTTTCTTAGATGTTTCTGAAAGTGATAGTATGACTAACACAGTCCTTTTTTCAGAAACAGAAGGGGGTGAGTGAGGGTGGATACAGACTCCTTGGAACTAAATCGACAATCATCCGACTCTGACACATTCCATAGTTTTAACGTTTTTCCCGTGGGTAAGAAGTTATAACTAATTTTAATTTGAAAATAACGATTTTACACATCGATAGTAGTTTAGTAGATCAAATTTAGAATATGGAGGAGGTGAGTGTGAACTATGTATAGTCTTTGATTTCACTGATATGATCAATACGGTACAAGGGAAAAGGTACGTACTGACTTGTGTTGACAATCACAGTGGTTGGCCGGAAGCAACAACAACCTCAAAAGAGGATGCAATATCAGTAATTAAATGACTTGTGAATGACCTAGTACCCCGACATGGTTTCCCCAAAAAGATTAGGTCAGACAACGGCAACCATTAAAAAAAAATACTCACTTAGCCTTGGTCGAAAAGGCTTTCGGACTAGAACACAGGTTTGGGGTACCATCCTGAGTCCCAAGGTAAGGTTGAAAGGATGGACCAGAACATCAAAAACTAATTGGCTAAAATCTGTGCACAGACCAAATTTAATTGGATTGACATGTTGCAATTAGCGTTAATGATCATTCGAAGGTCCGGGAATAAAACTGTTTTACCGCCCTTTGAGTTTTTCACCCTATGAGCTGCATACAGGTCAGCCATTCACAGGACCAGCAGCCCCCCATGGAAGGAGGACTCAGCGTAAAACCAAAATGGTATTTTACACAAAAAATTGCAGAATTTGTGTGCCAATTTTTCTGTACAGATCCCCTTCCCCCTGCTGAGAGGGTCAAGATCAAGGTCATCAAACGCAAGTGGACGGAGCTCAGGTGGACTGGTCCCTTCAAGGTCGTGGAACGGACGTCCCACGCCCTTAGTCGAAGGGCGTGGGACCAGCCAGTCGCTGGTGGAGGGGACACCTGGTACCACCTCTCCCTCTGCACTACAGCTGAAGAACCTGACAGATCACCAGGGGATGTCATTGCTGACATCGCCACAACATCTGCCCCTCAGCCCAGGAGACGAGAGAGATTTTCTACCTACATTACTCTTTTCAACTTCTATATTGTATATCCTTGTGTGAGACCAATCCAGTATGCTAAATGTTTCTTAGTTTTTCTTGCTTGTTTGCAGCTGTGTCGTTACATTAAGTGAAAAGTTTGATGTTTATCCCCGTTTTGTTACCTAAATTACTCTGATATTGATAGACGAAAGGCAGGATGTTACACCCGGTAGTGTTCCCTGACGGACTGGTGCTTGGGCGTGTTCTACTGTCTTTGTGTCTCAGTTCATCCTTCCTGACGACAGTGACTGACAAGTGTCTAAGAACATACAGCGGACTTTAAATAGACTGGGAGCTATGCTAAAAACATTAGCTCTCCACCTACGCCAGCCAGCCCTCATTTGCTCATCAACACCCGTGCTCACCTGCGTTCCAGCGATCGGCAGAAGGACGGGGGACTTCACCCGATGCGTTTGGCGGCCCGGAGACGTAGGAAGTCAAGGTGAGGTCGGCGGCTAGCGCGGCTAGCGCGGCTAGCGCGGCTAGCGCGGCTGCTCTCCAACAAAGTCCTCCTGGTTGTGTTGCTGTAGTCCGCTGCTAATACACCGATCCCACCTACAACTGTCTTCTTTGCAGCCTTCATTGTTCATTAAACAAATTGCAAAAGATGTCCAGAATACTGTGGAATTATGAAATGAAAACAGAGCTTTTTGTATAGGATTCTACGGGGTACCATAACTTCCGTTAAACTGACTTCGTCACGCGCATACATCATCATACCGCGACGTTTCAGCCGGATATTTCCCGGGAAATTTTAAATGTCACTGTATAAGTTAACCCGGCCGTATTGGCATGTGTTGCAATGTTAAGATTTCATTATTGATATATAAACTATCAGACTGCGTGGTCGGTAGTAGTGGGTTTCAGTAGGCCTTTAAAGATCTTATTAGAAGATCTTAAAGGGGGATTGATGGAAGCAGATCAGAATCATATCCATATTTAAGTGTTACTTCTTTCTAAACTCCTATAGTCATATTTTCATCAGCTAATGTCTCGTGTGGTACAAAGTGCTTGCATTCGAGTGTCCTTGAGTAGAGAGGCTGAGCGCTGTCTTTGTTGAGACTGCCATTACATTCCTAAGATAAGGAGCACAGCTAGACTGGGGAAACAGCAGGTGGGGGGGACAGGAGAAGGAGGAAGTAGACAGGAGTTCCGGGGTTTTGGTAGACCGATCTGGACCGGGCTGGGGAACGCTGGTGTGCTAGATTGGTCTCAGGTTTGTCCTCTAAGCTTGAAGAATAAACCACAAAATACCAATTACTGCCTGTTGATTGAATATAAACATCAGCTTATGTGCCATAAAAAGAATCTGGGAGAGACTAGCAATTTGAATTCCCCATTGGAGGAATGCTGGTCAACGCAACAATATATATATATATATATATATATATATATATATATATATATATATATATATATATATATATATATATATATATATATATATATATATATATATATATATATATATATATATATATATATATATATATATATATATATGATTTTTATATACATACTGTATATATATATATTAATATATGTATATATATATATATATATAAAAGAAATACTTGAATTTCAGTGTTCATTTATTTACACATATACACACACATAACCCTCCTCTCTGCTACTTGCCGTAGTTTTGAAGCGATGCATGATGGGAATCCGGATGTTGTGTGTCAGTGTATTAACGTGCCGGCGGGAATAAACACACGCTGAGCAATAGCTCCGTGCCTGCCTACTTTATGGGTTATAGATAAACCTATGGATAACGGAGACATATATAATAGTCTCCTTCTTGTTGTGTGTGCAGTTGCGCACTTAGCTCCAAAAGCCGTAGATGTTATAATGTGACTGGGCCGGCACGCTGTTTATATGGAGGAAAAGTGGACATGACGACAGGCTGTCCTCACTCAGGTCCGGCTGGAAATCGGGAGAAATTCGGGAGAATGGTTGTCCTGGGAGATTTTCGGGAGAGGCACTGAAATTCGGGAGTCTCCCGGAAAATTCGGGAGGGTTGGCAAGTATGTTCCACACCCCGCTCCGCGGCAGGCCCACAGACCACGCCCCCCTCCACAGACACTAATACTGGTATACCGTACAACCCTAGTATAGACATTTCGGGGCTTTTGAGTCAGCTTGCCGTATATGCAGGGCCGCCCCTGGCTAAATTGGGGGCCCCCACTCCTATGTGTTCACTTATTTTTTATTTGTTTATACTTTTTAAATCCAACTCAAATTTAATTTGATGCATGTTTTGTACTTTGGTGTAAATAATTGAAACACACACAATGTACGCTGTGATTTCTACATTCTGCAAGTCCGATGGGTCTGTTTCTTAGTGCAAAGCAGAATGTAGACCAAACTCTTCAGTAAATTGCATGGTGTTAATCAGCGTGACGTCCGATTTGCCTCTTTATAAAAGCAAGATAAATGGTGTGGTGACTGTAGCGCTAACCCTCATTATGCAATAAACCCAGTCAGGAGGCTGATAGGTGAGCTACATCCGTGTGACACTTTGCAGTGTATTTAATTAGCACCTTCGCCCGTGTTTTCCGAGAAAAGCTAGCTATCACATAAAAGGTTGGCAATCTTTTGTGTGAAGGGTCAACGCGAAAGTCAACGTGTTCCACCGAGATAATAACATGTTGCGTTTGTCTGATGTGCAGGATGGCGAGTGTGTCTCTTTTTCTCCCGTGGCTTGGTGAATGTGTAGGATGTCATTGTGAGTCCATCAGGGAGTCGTTGTGCGTGTGTGTGTGTGTGTGTGTGTGTGTGTGTGTGTGTGTGTGTGTGTGTGTGTGTGTGTGTGTGTGTGTGTGTGTGTGTGTGTGTGTGTGTGTGTGTGTGTGTGTGTGTGTGTGTGTGTGTGTGTGTGTGAAGAGGATGTCAATGTCAGTGTTTGCTGGTGTGGGTGGTTCAACTTGTGGCGTTAGTGGGTTTTTTTTTATACCATTAATTATTTATGACTCTGGGAACTCGTTCTGTACATTTCAAAGAGATCCTTTTTCAAAGCCTGAAAGCCGACACACACACACCAATATCATGTGCTGTTATCCATCCATCAGCTGTAAAACGAAAGATTACGCAACGCATTAGCTTTAACCTTGGAGCTTTCGAAATAAAACAGAATAGAAATTGCGGCAATTGCGGCAATTTCTATAAAGGTTATGATCGGTAGGCTGGACTTCTCCTTTCACAATCAGTCTTATTTTGTAAGGTATATTCAGATGAACTATGTAGCGTCCTCTACAGTAGACATTTGATGTTGGCCAGTGATGGGCAGTATCAAGCTCCATGTAGCTAAGCTACGTAGCTTAACTACATTTTCCAGTAGCTTGGCTGTAGTTTAGCTACTTTTTTAAAGAGTAGATTTTCCTGTAGCTTAGCTACTTTAAGACAGTGGTCCCCAACCTTTTTGTAACTGCGGACTGGTCATAAAAAAATACAATCATGTGTGCTTACGGACTGTATCCCTGCAGACTGTATTGATCTATATTGATATATAATGTAGAAACCAGAAATATTAATAAAAGAAAGAAACAACCCTTTTGTGCAAATGAGTGTGAATGAGTGTGAATGAGTGCAAATGGGGGAGGGAGGTTTTTTGGGTTGGTGCACTAATTCTAAGTGTATCTCATGTTTTTTATGTTGATTTAATAAAACAAATTGTTTTTTTAATTTTTTATTTATTTTTTAATTATTGTGCGGCCCGGTACCAATCGATACACGGACCGGTACCGGGCCATGTCCCGGTGGTTGGGGACCACTGCTTTAAGGCACATGTAGCGAGTAGCTCAGCTACAAAGCTACAAATCCTCGACCGAAAACCACAACACCACCATCACTGTTTATCCATCCATCCATCCATCCATTTTCTACTGTTTAGTTCTCCAAAAATATAGATTGTTAAATTTGGCTAACATTCAAAGATTAGCATCAATACACATGGTCCATCAAATCCTAAATAACACTGCACCAGCGCCACTTAAGCACTTTGTCCAGTTTACAACTGCTGTGACAACTACAAACACACAAGCCTCCACCAGGGAGCAGTGTAGCGTACCCAGATGTAAAACATATTTTGCACAATCAGCCTTTTCATATAAAGCGATAAAGGAATGGAACGACCTCACAATAAACTTGAAAAGTCTAACAGATTTCTCTTCATTCACAATTGAAGTTAAAAAGTGACTTTGGAGCAATAAAAGCTGCTCACACGGTCACTAAGGTGGGCACCATGTTTGACATGTCAACTTATTGCGTATTATATTTATGCATGAAAACCAATTTGTTGTAAATTGTGAGGTGTGTCTGTTAAAATCATGGGTTTTTTTTACAAATGATGGCAGATGTGAACAAGAGCATGTATTGTCTTTGTTATGATGTAAAGGAGAGGTGTGGTTGTAATGTATAAGAATGTGTCAATGAAAGGGCATTTTTTGACTTTTCTTAATTTGATTACATGCTATAGTATTGTTTTATTGTTATAATTGTATTGCCTGTTTTTTGTATCTCTTTAATTTAGGTAGCCAGGGACTGCAGATGGAAATGAGCTATTTAGCTATAATCTGGTGCAGAACATATCTATCTTTGAGCTTAATGTTTATGTGCATTGTCCCTTCAAATAAAGACTAAACAAAAAAACAGAAAAAACAAAACAAAAAAAATAACAGAGAAAATTCATGATGATTGGTTGATGTTCGTATGATTAGTCACAATTGGCTAAAGTTAGGACGCAACATTACGGACTGGCCAATCAGAGGCAAGATAAGACAATCAGTAAACGTCAATAATCAATCATCGATATATTTATTGTAAGTAAAGTAATTCAGACTGTTTTAAAATGTGCCTGACTGCAGTGAGCCACCTCACCAGCTCCTTTATTATTGGGCCCTTATGTTCCAGTTTTGCACAAATTTCCATGAATTTAATAAATTTGATGGGAATTTTTTTAATTACAAATGTACTGTTTTTAAAAGTTGCAAGTGATAAATGCTTATTTAGTGAAATGAAAATAAATGTAAAAATGCATCAATATACTGTATAAATCAATTAGATATATCTGTAATATATGAATAAATAAATAAGTAAATCAATCAATCAATCAATCAATACATACAAATATAATAATACATAAATAAATATAAATTAAAGATGCATCAATAATCGTTTTTTAATCGAATCGTAATCGAATCGTGAGGTGCCCAAATATTCCTACATTTAACAGTCACACACTCATGTCACATAACGATGAGGGAGTCAGAGACGCTTTAAGGTGACGACTCAAAGAAAAAAGAAACATACATGAAAATGACTGAGGGATTATCTATTAGATTTTTCTTTTTTAGTGATGAAGACAACGTCCAGGAAACCCACAATAAAGTGTGTCCATGCCCATATTTAGACACATGTATGCATTTAGAGAAAACAATGCCTACAACCTTAGTTTTTAGTTGTTTAATGTTTGCCCTTTAATGTGTGCAGCAAACTGTTGGAGATCTTTTTTCAGTCTGGTGTGGCCTGTGCCCTGTACTTTGCAGTGGTTTGTTGGGGGAGCAGCACCAGCAAAAGGGACTTAAACCGGATTGACAAACTGATCCGGAAAGCCGGCCAAACTATTGGCGCGCATTTGGAGGCGTTTGTGTCAGTGAGGGACAGGAGGACACTGGACAAACTGCTGGCCATCATGGACAATCCTGCCCACCCACTCCACCAGACAATTGAGGGACAGCGGAGCTCTTACTCCAACAGGCTCCTTCAGCTTCGTTCCCACAATCTTCAATTCAACTACTCCTTCATTCTGCACTCCATCCAGCTGTATAATCACTCGCCATACAGCAATAGATGATATCTGTCTATTACCTGACCGATATCCTTTGTAACTGAGCTACTGTGTGGAACAATTTCCCTTGTGGATCAATAAAGTTTGTCGAAGTCTAAGTCTAGGTCTAAGTCTACTCTGTAAACCAAAATCATAACTGCTCTCTTCATCTAAGACGTCCAACACAAATTTAGGAACACACTGCAATCTTTTCTTGTAAAATGTAGTCAACTGCAGAGCGTTTGTCGCGCCCGGGCTCCGCAATTTTGAGATTTGACGTCACTATGCAACATCCTCCCCACCTGGAAGGATCGATAGAAGAACTGTCGGAAAAAATGCAAGCGATTCCAAGACACTGGAAACTGGTTCTGAACAAGAATCGGTTTTCAATTCCCATCCTTAACCACTAGTATAACTAAATAAGCTAAACCAATGACTACTGACTGCATCTGAAGTAAATATACAGCAACACCTTAGATACATAAATCATATTAAAAAAACATGTGTAACAGCTGAAAAGGAGAGAATACTTAGGCCCCTTCTATACAGGGGGGGGCGTGGTTGGGGCGGGGGGCGTGGTTGGGCGTGGTTAGGGCGTGGTTAGGGGCGTGGTTAAGAGGAGAGTATATTTACAGCTAGAATTCACCAACTCAAGTATTTCATATATATATATATATATATATATATACACTATCGTTCGAAAGTTTGGGGTCACCCAAACAATTTTGTGGAATAGCCTTCATTTCTAAGTTTTGAGCGTTTAATTGACCCCACAAATGTGATGCTCCAGAAACTCAATCTGCTCAAAGGAAGGTCAGTTTTGTGGCTTCTGTAACGAGCTAAACTGTTTTCAGATGTGTGAACATGATTGCACAAGGGTTTTCTAATCATCAATTAGCCTTCTGAGCCAATGAGCAAACACATTGTACCATTAGAACACTGGAGTGATAGTTGCTGGAAATGGGCCTCTATATACTTATGTAGATATTGCACCAAAAACCAGACATTTGCAGCTAGAATAGTCATTTACCACATATAGTGTATTTCTTTAAAGTTAAGACTAGTTTAAAGTTATCTTCATTGAAAAGTACAGTGCTTTTCCTTCAAAAATAAGGACATTTCAATGTGACCCCAAACTTTTGAACGGTAGTGTATATATATATATATATATATATATATATATATATATATATATATATATATATATATATATATATATATATATATATATATATATATATATATATATATATATATATTAATTAGATTATCCAAAAAAATTGTGCTCGATACCGTGGTAGAGCGTAATATGTATGTGTGGGAAAAATCACAAGACTATTTCATCTCTACAGGCCTGTTTCATGAGGGGTTTCCCTCAATCATCAGGAGATTGAGGGAAAATCTCCTCCACACGTCCGTTGTGTCCTTGGGCAAGGCACTTCACCCTTGCTCCTGATGGCTGCTGGTTAGCGCCTTGCATGGCAGCTCCCGCCATCAGTGTGTGAATGTGTGTGTGAATGGTGTGAATGTGGAAATACTGTCAAAGCGCTTTGAGTACCTTGAAGGTAGAAAAGCGCTATACAAGTACAACCCATTTATCATTTATCATTTATGAAGAAAATTGATCTAGGGATCTAGATATCTGGTCAGGACACTGTGTTTCAGTGGCGTGCAGTCACTAGAGGCAGGGGAGGCACGGCCTCACCTGCCATCATGGAAAGAAAAAAAAAAGTAAAAAGAAAAAAAAAACAATTAAATTGTTATATGTATCCAGTGATTATACTAAAGTTATTTTCCATTTAACTTCACCAGTTTTAGATTATTTTTATTTTTATTTTCACATTTGCCGTTCAAATACTGAGAACAGACGGTGCGGTGATCAGCAGCCAGTTGAGGCACGTCACTTAGTTGTGCCTCAACATGGATTGTGCGCAATGACACGGCTAACTGTTGGCCTGCTGTGCAGTGAGACCGTATTGCTATATGAATTATATTATACATTTCCATAGTTTAGTTAGCTGAGGTATATAATGTACAGTGTATTTTGTCAACAACTGTATGTGTGTAAAGTGCTGAGCATTCATAAAACTGCTGCGAAGACACACTGTGTGAGGCTCGTCTCATAACCCCGCCTCCTGGTGCCAAGCACCTCCGCCGCAGAATGCACCCCCGACGGGAGCGCCGCGGCCACACCAACCAAAGCCCACACCCAAACCCTCCATGTGCAAGACCGAATCCACCCAAAAAAAGTCACTTAACAAGAAGCCAAAAAGTGCAAAAACAACAATGCTCGCGCTGCAGGAGCCGCGAACGACCGCAGGGACACAACATTAGGTACACCTGTACTGCAGGTTCATATGTTTGTAAATCTGACTGTGATGATGCAGTCGTGCCTCACCAGACATTAACCTCACCGCACGCCACTGCTGTGTTTGTCGGCTGAAATAGGCTTCACAATAGTTATGGAGGACAAAACTAGACGTTGAGTAATCGCTCGACATACATAGCGGACAATAACTGATAGTCTGCTTTGCAAGTCCAAATGCATTCACTGTTTTCCGTAGTACTCCCTCGTCCACGGGAGCCTGCATTATTATTGTCTCCCCTTCGACGAATGGACAAAGTTTTTCGCTAAGTAGAATCACAGCTTACCTGGACATTCGAAAGTTCTCTTGCCGTTCCTGTGGCACAACACACTCGATGACAATCATATCCCACCAGGCTACCGTTTTTCCAGGCCTTATCCAAAATCGTCGCTCAACTGCTATGTTGCCGTCTGAGATGTGCAATCGCACGTTACCAAATAGCTGCAATCGCACGTTACCAAATAGCTGCAATCGCACGTTACCATACCGTTTGTTATGAAGCTGGCTTTGGCACGTTCTTTCTGACGTCACTTCCTGTGTGGGGTGCGATTTTTCTGGCGTCACTTTCTGTCCGAACTCAGTTTGTAAACGATCGATTAGTCCATACAAAGCTGAGAGCCAGAGATTCAAGAAATACACGGCGCACTTACCCGTGTAAATAAAATATCCAATGAGTGGAACCTTAAACGATGGTTTAGTGTGGCTGACACAGGGCTTTGGCTAAATAATTATCCGGCTTAATGTAGACAGGGCCTTCAAGGGTTGCCTTGAGGAATGCCTTAGTTATGTATAAATTACAAATTTGGAGCCCAGTGTTCTGTTTGCGATCAAGGTTAAATGTGAATATAAGGATCTGCCCATGTGTTTACAGTGGTGCAATTTCCTCTATACAACAGGAGCGCACAAACATTTCGAGGAATTTGCTGCAAAATGTTTGTCTCCCAAGTTGTGAACTGAACTCAGGAGGCATGCATGGTGTAATTCCCGGGCCGGATTTAGCCCCCGAATAAACCTGCTCTAAAGTATTTGGATATTCGGGTCACAGGAGGTTAATTGGCCAGCTGCAGTTTATTCCCTTGTTACACTAAAACAAATGAAGCACGCAGAAGTCTAGTGTTGATATCAGGTTGTGAGAGCAGATGTTCGAATAGAATCAGAATACTTAGTGAATTAAAAAAAAATCAATCACAACAGCAACATTAATGAAGAATACCCTTAAGGCGGTGTGGGTCGTAATTGCTAACATCTATAATAAAGAGACGCCTTAATGTATGTAAAAAAAATCAAATCAAATCAAATGTTCGGGAATCACACACAAAAAAGCTGTCAAATGGATACAAATGAAAAGTATGGCAAAGGAACAGCTGATGATCCAACGCATACCACATCATCACAGAGGAGCCCAGATCAGGCTCACATTCAGTTCAATGCTACAAAACTGGTAGGACATTATCTCTACACATGAATGATCATTCCATAATCCATCCTTTATCCAACTATCTAATATACAACCCAGCATCCTGCCACCAAGATAGAGGTGGGCTATTATTAACTTCTTGATGATAAGCCTATTACATTCTAATACATTAATCCACACGGTTGTAATTGGTCGACCAGGGGTCACTTTCTGCAATGAACGGAAAGATTAATGAAGCAAGTTGAGCAGTAGATTTTGTACCCGATTTGAGATTATATTTCACATTACATCTTCTTTTCTTCCTGGACAAAGCTATTATTTAATATGTGTATTCCTTTTGAAGGACTGCCAAATGGAGTTTCAGCAATATGCAGTGGGGTTTGGGAATAAAAGCATGAATGAAGACACTCTCAGTGCACTTTAAACCAGAGGTGTCCAAAATTATGCAATTGGAAGCCAAGTCTTTGTTGACCCACAGCAAAATTGACCAATTAGGAAATTATGACTTTGAAAAGTAAACACATTTTGACTGTCACAAGAAATGTCATTAATATTGATCAATATGAATGAATGATGGGTTCTCACTTTTCTGTGAAGCACTTTGAATGTCTAGAAAACGCTATATAAATCTAATCCATTATTATTATTATTATTATTATTATTATTATTATTATTATTATTATTATTAATACAGTGATACAGAGTTTGTATACACCCCACGTTTGGTATGATTCGTTTTTTGACAAAAAATTTCGGGAAAAAGTTAATGTATACAATCTCGGTTATGGGGACGGTGTGGCGCTGTTGGGAGAGTGACCGTGCCAGCAACCTGAGGGTTCCTGGTTCGATCCCCACCTTCTACCACCCTCGTCACGTCCGTTGTGTCCTTGAGCGAGACACGTCACCCTTGCTCCTGATGGGTCGTGGTTAGGGCCTTGCATGGTAGCTCTCGCCATCAGTGTTTGAATGTGTGTGTGAATGGGTGAATGTGGAAATAGTGTCAAAGCGCTTTGAGTACCTTGTAGGTAGAAAAGCGCTATACAAGTATAACCCATTTACCAGTGACGTGCAGTCAGGGGAGGCAGGTGAAGCGGGGCCTTACGTGCCATCATGGAAAGAAAAAAAAGGTTAAAAAAAAAACATTAATTAAATTGTTATATGTATCCAGTGATTATACTATAAAGTTATTTTCCATTTAACTTCACCAGTTTTATATTATTTTTATTCAAAATCACTGAATTTTCACATTTTCTGTTCAAATACTAAAAAGAGACTTGCGGTGAGTCACCAGCCAGTTGAGCCTCACCATGGATTGCGCAATGACTCGGCTAACTGCTGGCCTGCTGTGCAGTGAGACCGTATTGCTATATGAATTATATTATACATTTCCATAGTTTAGTTAGCTGAGGTATATAATGTACAGTGTATTTTGTCAACAACTGTATGTGTGTAACGTATTTCTTGTGCTGAGCAATAATAAAACGGTTGCGAAGACGCACTGGCTTAGGCTTGCAGTAATCCCGCCTCATGGTGGTAGAGGGCGCTAGTGATCCCAGGGATCATTTTTGCGACTACTCGGCTGCAGAATAAGTGACAACAAGCTACAGTTAGCAAGTCAAGTGCAGTGGCAGCGATCGTTTATTTTTTCCTCTCGCCTGGACTTTTAACATGGAGAATTATATATCTAAAATAAAACAGTTTTCTACTCTGGACTTTCAATCGAAGCAGGAGGTAATAATTAAAGGAAGATCTCCATCGAGACAGAGAGACTTTTAAAACTGAAGAAAGATAAGGAAGACTTCTATAAACAAGTTATCAATGCTTTTGTTCAGAAGGAGCGGCGCATGGACTTCACTTATAAGTAAAGGTAAGACCATAATAAAGTTGTTTTTAATTAAATGTGTTTTTTTGTGTGCTACAGTTTGTATGTGTAAAGTTAAAGTTAAGTTAAAGTACCAATGATTGTCACACACACTAGGTGTACTGAAATGTGTCCTTTGCATTTGACCCATCCCCTTGTTCACCCCCTGGGAGGTGAGGGGAGTAGTGAGCAGCAGCGGCACCGTGCCCGGGAATCATTTTTGGTGATTTAACCCCCAATGTCAACCCTTGATGCTGAGTGACAAGCAGGGAAGAATGCTGGTATGAGCTTTTAAACATAACCCGTTAACTGCTTCCAATCAAATGGTGAATAAGATACTATTTAGGGTTCATATGTTTGTAAATCTGACTGTGATGAAGTCAGTGCCTCACCAGCCATGAACCTCACAGCACGTCGCTGCTATTTACCATAACCCATTTATCATGCAACCAAACATTGCACATAAGAAACTACCGTATTTTCCGGACTATAAAGCGCACTTAAATTTGTATTTTTTTCTCAAAAGTCGACAGTGCGCCTAATAACCCGGTGCGCCTAATGTACGGAATAATTCTGGTTTTTCTCACCGACCTCGAAGCAATTTTATTTGGTACATGGTGTAATGATAAGTGTGACGAGTAGATGGCAGTCAAACATAAGAGATACATGGTAAGAGGTATGATGGCAATATGACTCAAGTAAACAACACCAACATTTTATATGTTCCATTGGAAAATATAGAATATTACACACGACACTCAAAAATATATCAAAATGTTTTAGTACGACTTTGGTAAGCTATGAAGCCGCTCAGCCTGGTGGATTGTCGGCGCATTAAACATACGAGTATTATTATGAGCATGAGTATTATCTGGCATTTTGTTTCGCAATATTACCGCACATCTGCGGTCCCCTCCAAGGTTTCTCATTGTATCCCATTGGGTTGAGTTTTTTCTTGCCCTGATGTAGGATGTCGTTGTGGCTCGTGCAGCCCTTTGAGACACTTGTGATTAAGGGTTATATAAATACACTTTGATTGATTGATTGATAACATAACATTACAGCTAACATTGAATTTTAGCTTCTATGTTGAGCAAACAGTCTGCGGTGAGCAGAGAACGCAACATAATATAATACAATTCCTGTGTCAGAATTTCAAATCCCCATTTTAACATTAGCACGTTGCTTAAAACATTGCCTGTGCAACTAATAAATGAAACCCATCAATTCAATTGTCTTCATTTCCTTTGGGGAAAATTCAAGTTGTTGAAATACGAACACGTCAGACATCCACCAGCATTCCAGAGCAGAGTAAAAAAGGTGTCCAAAATCTTTCCAGCAGACATGAATAATTAAATATCATACTTGGCTGGCGAGTCAACAAAACACATGACGTTGCCTCACCTACCAAGTTTTATTTAGTCCCTGTTAAGTCATGCCAGTGCCAATTACAGTCAGCGTGACATTTCTTATAGCGTTTTCCTCAGATGTTTTTCCCCGACTCTTGAATGTCAACTCTCAAATTAAATGAGTTCAAAAGAAGGTGGCAGTTTGCCTTCCATTTTGGGCCAATGCACACCGTTCGAAACAAGGCCTCAGGGGGGTCTTGAGAAAGACCTGAGAAAAAAAATGCTCAGAAACTCAACCCAAGCAATGCAAGCGCCTTCATGTGAATGGACTTTATGGACCAGAGGCCTGAGCTGGACCAAATGAAGTCAGTGGAGGACTAAGTAGTTACAGCTCAAATGGAATAACTGCAGAACAGCGGGCCATTAAAGAGACCGTTTTAACTCAGGTGTTCCCTAACTGGTTAAAGGCAAACGGGAAATGTGTTGCCTCAGCCTGGGGGCCTGATTCAATAAAAACTATTAAAGCGTTGTCTGCAAGGGGCTGAGGCGGATGCAAGAGAAACCGTGTCCCCCTTAGGGTATTTGGGGTCCCTAATGAGGAAACACTGCTGTGAATTCAATGAATGGTGCGTAAAAGTTGAAGTGGGAAAATACGTGATTAAAATATCCAGGTTGTACTATAGCAGGGGTCGGCAATCCACAATGTTGAAAGAGCCATATTGGACCAAAAATACCCCCCAAAAATCTGCCTGGAGTCGCACAAATTTAAAAGACTTATATTAGTGTTATAATGAAGGCAACACATGACGTAAGTGTCTATATTAGCTATATTAGCCTACTATCAAAGGCTAATGCAAATCTTCGTTGACAAAAATGTTGTATTCTATTTTTAATCTACACATTTTTGCAACATTGGAAAACATTAGTAAAATGGAGGCTTCTCACAGGATGCCATAACTGCTGGAAATTACTGGCTCAGAATGGCCAAAGTTATAGATGTGTGTGTCCAAGTTAAAGCAAACGGCAGGCTGTCTTCTTCTACTGGATTTATAACAATCTTTGCAAGCTGGGTAACATTTGCTGTGGCCTGGAACAACATGGCGCACAAACAACTATGAGAAATGCAGCCAATATTATATACAGATAATGTGTCATGAGACGTGCAAATATAAATTAAATACACAGAGGACATAAGTAAAGGAAATCAAATGAGCTCAAATGTACTGACAAAAGAGGCATAATGATGCAATATAAATAGCTAGCTGTATTTAGTTAGCATTGATTAGCTTGCAGTCGTGGAATGACCAAATATGCCTGATAAACACTCCAGCAAATCAATAAAATCAACAAAGCTCACCGTTGTGCATTCACACACAGTATAAAACATTTGGTGGACAAAATGAGACAAAGAAGGAGTGGCATGAGACACGTCTGTCTGTGGCAGCCTCAGGGAAAGTTGTACATGTAAACAAACTACGATGCGTTCAAGGATCGCAGAAATTAGTAGGACAAAACGGTGCTTGCCAAATACTCTCATCAGTGAAGCATGTATAACATAAACAGTGGGATTTCTAACAATTAGGAAGGTTTGTGTCATGTTTGTTCTCCGACAGAAAATATATTAAAACAAAAAATAAAAAAAATGTCTTCATCTTTTTTCATTTTCACACATCTCTGAAAGAGGTCCATGAAGCCACTAGGGGGGCGCTAAAGAGCAGCATGCGGCTCTATAGCTGCGGGTTGCTGACCCCGTACTACGGCAACCATACCCACTGCTATCTAACGATCATATGGAAACTGTGCACTTACTTACTTTACAGAAAACTGCGTTTTTCTGTTTCACAACCAGCAAGTTCCAAAATAGTACAAACCAACAAAGTGACCGTGGAGTTTAAGATGTGATCTGTTTCTTGAAAATTAGGCACTTTCACTTTATTCAAATTTTACCGTACACTGGTCACACTTGGGTTGCCAGCCATCCCTTGAAATACGGAATTGTTACGTATTTAGAAACAAAAATATGAAGCTGTCAAGGAACGCACTTTGTCCCGTGTTATTATTACCAGGGGTAAGTGGCCAACAGAGCCGATTATTTCGAAATCATGTTCCCGTGTTGGTGAAGTGGCCCAAAAAGCCAATTGCTATTTTGTATTCATGTTCCAGGGTTATCACACCCTTTAGAGTTAAAAGAAAAAGCCAAGTCGTTACACCACATGCTAGTTCTGCCCCAGTAGCCAACGTGCACCGAGCAGGCTCTTTAGGTACAGCAGATTACTAAAGTAAATGTAATAGAACCATATTTTCCGGACTGTGAGGCGCACTTAAAATCCTTTTTTTTCTTAAAACTCGACAGAGCGCCTTATAACCTGGTGCGCCCAATGTAACGAATAAGTTTGGTTGAGCTTACTGACCTCGAAGCTTAGCTAAGTTTCTTACAAGTATCATCCCTGCAGGACGAGGAATAGCTAAACATGGCGTCAAAATGTAAGCAAACACCATTGGTGGATCTACACCTAACATCCACTGTAATGATACCAAGTATAGGCGCGTATCAAGTCGATATTACTATGATTACGTCAATATTTTTTGGCATCACAACATCTTCTTTTATTTAAAAAAAATGTATATTATGTTTATGAACTCAGGAAATATGTCCCTGGACATATGATGACTTTGAATATGACCAATGTATGATCCTGTAACTACTTGGTATCTAATGTAAATCTCAGGGTTGTCCCTGACAGTTTGGTCAAGTTTTAGTTTTCCTCTGCGTTTGTCTTAGTTTCCTGTCTTTAGTTCCTGTCAGCACTCTTATTTTGGTTATTTCCTGATTTTCTCCCTGAGTGTTTTGTCCCCTCAGCTGTGGATGATTGGCACCTGGCCACACCTGTTGCCAGTCAGCCAGCTGCTATTTAAACCTGTCCTGCCCTCCAGTCACTGCTGGATTATTGTAGTGTCTACCTGTCTATGTCACTTCTACCTGTCACTATTTGTCGTTGTAGCTCTGTCTACTTTTGTCCACTCCGCTCTAGTCATAGTTCCTTCGTGTCATAGTAAGTGTTTTTGTTCAAGTTTGTTCTCCGCATTGTGCGCGCCTTTTGTTTGTACCCTTTTATTTGTTGTCTTGCCATAATGTTTAATTAAATCATGTTTGCTCGCACTATGCCTGCCATCATCTCTGCATCTTGGGGTTCGTCGCCAACAAACTTTGACAGAATAATCCAGCCAAATTCGAACCTCGCAGAGATGTCCATGGCGGAGAGGCTTAACAAAGCTTTAGAACTAATGGCTAATTTAAAGAAAAGTTCGGCCGCTTTTCAAGCCCTCTCCCACCCACCCCTGTCGTCTGTGGGCCTCTCTGGGGACGTCTGGGATCCGTCCCTAGGGGGGGTTATGAGTAGCTGTGCAGCTGGGGAGGCACAGCTACTCACCCCAGTGGGTTTGCAAGAGATGTCGCCATCATCTCCGAGGGGTCTGCAACAGACGGCGCCATCCTCTCCGGTGGACCAGCAGGGGTCTCCACCATCCTCTCCGGTGGACCAGCAGGGGTCTCCACCACCCTCTCCGGCGGGCCAGCAGAGGTCTCCACCACCCTCTCCGGCGGACCAGCAGGGGTCTCCACCATCGTCTCCGGTGGGCCAGCAGAGGGCGCCGCCACCATCGTCTCGCCAATTGCGGCGGCGTTCAACTCGCCGTCGCCACCTGACTCTTCCCCGCTGGTTGCGGGGACTCTTGGCCTGGCGGCCCACCCCTTTGTCCTCCCTCAACCCTCCCTCAACTTTGGACTGTTTTTTTTTTTTGGGTGGGGGGGATTTTTTGATACGTCTGGTATCCGTTATGGGAAGGGGGGCTACTGTCTGGGTTGTCCCTGACAGTTTGGTCAAGTTTTAGTTTTCCTCTGCGTTTGTCTTAGTTTCCTGTCTTTAGTTCCTGTCAGCACTCTTATTTTGGTTATTTCCTGATTTTCTCCCTGAGTGTTTTGTCCCCTCAGCTGTGGATGATTGGCACCTGGCCACACCTGGTGCCAGTCAGCCAGCTGCTATTTAAACCTGTCCTGCCCTCCAGTCACTGCTGGATTATTGTAGTGTCTACCTGTCTATGTCACTTCTACCTGTCACTATTTGTCGTTGTAGCTCTGTCTACTTTTGTCCACTCCGCTCTAGTCATAGTTCCTTCGTGTCACAGTAAGTGTTTTTGTTCAAGTTTGTTCTCCGCATTGTGCGCGCCTTTTGTTTGTTGTCTTGCCATAATGTTTAATTAAATCATGTTTGCTCGCACTATGCCTGCCATCATCTCTGCATCTTGGGGTTCGTCGCCAACAAACTTTGACAGTAAAGTATCAAACAACAGAAGAAAAAGTGATTATTACATTTTAACAGAAGTGTAGATAGAACATGTTAAAAGAGAAAATAACTAGATATTAACAGTAAATGAACAAGTAGATTAATAATTCATTTTCTACCGCTTGTCCTTAGTAATTTTGACAAAATAATAGAATGATAAATGACACAATATGTTTCTGCATATTGTATGTCAGCAGACTAAATTAGGAGACTTTGTTTGTTTACTTACTAATAAAAGACAAGTTGTCTTGTATGTGCACTATTTTCTTTAAAGACAAACTTGCAATAAGAAACATATGTTTAATGTACACTAAGATTTTTTGTTAAAATAAAGTCAATAATGCAATTTTTTTTGTTACCCTTTATTTAGAAAAGTATCGAAAAGTACCGAAAAGTATCAAAATAATTTTGGTATCGGGACAACACTAGCAGGAACATTTTTTTAAGACCAAAAACATGCATTCTGTTAAATTAAAACACTAAACAAAAAATGTATCACTGAACAATTTGTTTCCTATGTATTCGTATTAATCCAAAACCTGGGCATCTAAATGGATTCTATCTGCAGTCAATTAGTATACAAATATGTCATATAATCCAACGGTCGTATCTTGGCCAGTAAAGTGTTTAATATCTTAAAATGTGTTTTGTGGCAATTCCAACTTTGACCACAGCGTCGGTTGCTATGTAGAGAGGCGCTTTCCATCATTTTCAGCACACTCCGGAAAAATAAAATACCCCCCTGCATTTCCAAGTTTGAGACAACCGCTTTCCACAATACTACAGTATCCTGAGGGCATGTTTTCAAACGAGAAAGTCGTCACGTTTGTAAACATTACAGCTAAAGTCAGTGCAAGTCAGTTTGCTGATGTTTTGTACAAAACTGGTGGTAAATTGTTTTGCGCCGGGTGCAACAATGTGGTGGAACACAAGCAAAGTCATCACTTTACCGCCGCAGAATGACGACAAACATGACAAGTGGCCGTGACGGAAGCTGCGGCATCCAGATTTGCGAACGCGCCGTCACATTAGGCTACCGATCCATCGCCGCGTTCATGAATATCCATCACACTGAATAGCGGTAAACATAAGAATAAAAGTGTGGAATTAAAGCTGATTTATTACAGCCCACTTGACAGACAATTTAATATTGAATCACCGAGCGAGTGAGCGCCGCGTTCAATTATTGATGTTGTTTGTGTCTATTGCGGAATGATCTCGTATGTAATCCCCCTAATGAGTTGTTGCTGTTGAAATAGTTATGAAGGGAAGGACGGCGTCACGGCGGAAGATGAGCAGGAACTCGAGCAGGCGAGAAGGGGGGATTAAAAAAAAAGAGCTACGACAGAAAAGAAAAGGAATGTTCCACATGAGGCATTGTTATTGTCATTGTGCGTTCCGTGCTGATATAAAGCTCATGTCTTGTGGCGCATATCTATAGGACCGCAGGCCGTCAGACGTCACGCCTCCAGGATTACACTCTCTTGGCCACTTCCTCTGCGCCTTTGACCCCCCCTCTGCCTACCTGGCCTTGGCTCGTAAATCTCGCCCTCTTCATCACGACCATAAGCATCTCCCTCTTCTTTCCCATCCGCAGCACTTCTGCGGCATAATTTACAACATCTGTAAAAAAAAAACGCTTAATTGTACAGCGGGGCTGTTCAGCTGGCGGCCCAGGGGGCAAATACTGCCTGGGAATGACTCCAGAATGACGCCTCGAGATCATTTAAAAACCTGGGAAAGGACTTTTTGCAGCAAATTCCTAAAGACACTAGAACAGGGGTCGGCAACCCAAAACGTTGAAAGAGCCATATTGGACCAAAAATACAAAAAACTAATCCGTCTGGAGCCGCAAAAAATGAAAAAACATATCGTATATAAGTCTTCTAATGAAGGCAACACATGACATAATGTCTATATTAGCTATAATTTCTTACTATCAAAATGACTTTAAAAGTCTTATATAAGTGTTATAATGAAGGCAACACATGACATACGTGTCTATATTAGCTAAAATAGCCTACTATTGAAATGACTTTAAAAGTCTTGTATAAGTCTTATAATGAAGGCAACACATGACGTAAGTGTCGATATTAGCTATAATAGCCTACTATCAAAATTACTTTAAAAGTCTTATATAAGTATTATAATGAAGGCAACACAGGACATAAGTGTCGATATTAGCTATAATAGCCTACTATCAAAGTGACTTTAAAAGTCTTATAAAGGTCTTATACTGAAGGCAACACATGACATAAGTGTCTATATTATCTATAATAGCCTACTATCAAATTACTTTAAAAGTCTTATATAAGTCTTCTAATGAAGGCAACACATGACATAAGTGTCTATACTAGCTACAATTTCCTACTATCAAAATTACTTTAAAAGTCTTATATAGGTCTTATAATGAAGGCAACACATGACATAAGTGTCTATATATTAGCTAAAATAGCCTACTATTGAAATGACTTTAAAAGTCTTATATAAGTCTTATAATGAAGGCAACACATGACATAAGTGTCTATATTAGCTTTAATAGCCTACTATCGAAATGACTTTAAAAGTCTTATATAAGTCTTATAATCAAGGCAAAACATGACATAAGTGTCGATATTAGCTATAATAGCCTACTATCAAAATGACTTTAAAAGTCTTATAAAAGTCTTATAATGAAGGCAACACATGACATAAATGTCTATATTATCTATAATAGCCTACTATCAAATTATTTTAAAAGTCTTATATAAGTCTTATAATGAAAGCAACACATGACGTAGGTGTCTATATTAGCTATAATAGCCTACTATCAAATTGCCTTTAAAAGTCTTATATAAGTCTTATAATGAAGGCAACACATGACATAAGTGTCTATACTAGCTTTAATTTCCTACTATCAAAATGATTTTAAAAGTCTTATATAGGTCTTATAATGAAGGCAACACAGGACATAAGTGTCGATATTAGCTATAATAGCCTACTATTATAGCTAATATATTTGCTTCAGCCTGCGACTGTGTCGCAGGCTGAAGCAAATCTTCGTTGACAGAAATGTTGAAATGTAATATTTATTCTAAATATTTTTACAACATTAGAAACCATTAGTAAATCAGAAGCTACTCGCAAGGTGAGATAACTCCTGGAAATTATTGGCTTTTAATGGCCAAATGTATAGATGTGTGTGTCCAAGTTTAAGGAAACGGCAGACTGTCTTTTTCTAGTGGATTTATTACAATCTTTGGCAAGGTAGGTAATGTTTGCTGTGGTCTGGAACAACATGGCAACATTTGCTGTGGTCTGGACCAACGTGGTAACGTTTGCTGTGGTCTAGAACAACATGGCACACAAACAACTATCTGAAATGCAGTTGATATTACATACAGATAATGTGTCATGAGACTTGCAAAACGAAATTAAATACAAAGAGGATAAAAGTACCGTAATTTCCGGACTATAAGCCGCTACTTTTTCCCCTCGTTCTGGTCCCTGCGGCTTATACAAGGGTGCGGCTTATCTACGGCCTGTTCTTCTCCGACACCGACGAAGAGGATTTCGGTGGTTTTAGTACGCAGGAGGAAGACGATGACACGATAACGTACATGCGAGCACTTTGTATTACTTTGCACCGTTGTATTATTTGTACTCTGCACGAATGCTGTTCGCCATGTCAAAGATGTGAAAGTTTGATTGAATGATTGAAAGATTTATAGTTAATAAATGGGACGCTTTGCGTTCCCAAACAGTCATCTCTGTCCCGACAATCCCCTCCGTGGTAGCAGGAACCCCTATATACTACGGTAATTACACATCAAAACCCTGCGGCTTATAGTCGGGTGCGGCTTATATATGGAGCAATCTGTATTTTCCCCTAAATTTAGCTGGTGCGGCTTATAGTCAGGTGCGGCTTATAGTCCGGAAATTGCGGTAAAGGATATTAAATGAGCTCAAATATACCTACAAATGAGGCATAATGATGCACTATGTACATACAGATAGCCTAAATAGTATGTTAGCATTGATTAGCTTGCACTGACCAAATATGCCTAATTAGTACTCCAACAAGTCAATGACATCAACAAAGCGCACCTTTGTGCATTCACGCACAGTATGAAACGTTTGGTGGACAAAATGAGACAAAGAAGGAGTGGGAGATTTCACATGTAAACAAACTGTTGCGTCACAGTCCACACTATGGGGGACTGTGACTCATCAGTGAAGCATACACACACACACATATTAAACAGTGGGCTTTCTAACAATTGTGAAGCTTTGTGTCATGTTTGTCTTCAAACAAAAAACATATTAAAACAAAAAATTATTTTTCCCCCATCTTTTTCAATTTTTGAAAATGCTCCAGGGAGCCACTAGGGCCGCATGCTGACCCCAGCACTAGAAGAACCTGGACCAGTGTAACCAGCAGTTCCTTGTATTGACATTTTTATCCTCCTATGGCCAGCATGCACTGCAGTGGCCACTTGTATTTTGCAAAAAGGCTATTATTTTTTTAAATGTACAACTACGACAAAACAAATGTACAGTACAGATAATGCTGGTTCGTTTTTCAAAGTAAGACTAATAGTGAAGGGAGAAGTGTGGCCCCTCGGTCCTTAGTTTTCTGGAAATGTGGCCCCTAGAACTATTCAGGTGAATATGCCTCTCGAATAGCATGCATCAAAACCTCAACATTGAAAGTAAAAAAAATGGTTTTCCTAAATGTATTCAGCAACAATCCATTGTTATAATCTCTGGAGGGTCAAATGGGAAATGGGACAACATTTAATAAATAAATACATCTTTAAAAAAAATATACTTAAATATGTCATTAATGAATGAATAAATTAATGCGTAAATCCGTTATTAAATGTATCATTAATTCAGTGGTTCTCAATGTTTTTTCACCAAGTACCACCTCAGAATGACTTGGCTCTCTAAGTACCACCGTAATGACCAACATTAAAATACAGTAGCGTGGTAGGCCTACATATTAATTTAAAAAATGGCTGTGGTTTTATTTAACAAGTATGTTTAATATTTTTGTAGTATTAGATGGATACCGCGTACCACTAGTAGTACACAAACCACAGTTTGAGAATCCCTGCACTAATTGGTTTAATGTAAAATGACACAAAATTCATCCATCCATCCATTTTTCTACCACTTTTCCCTTTTGGGGTGGCGGGGGGTGCTGGAGCCTATCTCAGCTGCATTCGGGCGGAAGGCGGGGTACACCCTGGACAAGTCGCCACCTCATCACAGGGCCATGACACAAAATTATTTAATCACTTAATTATTAATTTATTTAACTATTTCAAGGTTCTGTTTCTTATTTAAATATTTTACAATGCAATTAGTTGTTTATTAATGTATTGGTTTATCAATTACTTTATAATTTGATAATTATTTCACAATTTAATTAATCCTTTCAAGATGTATTTAATTATTTAATAATTTGATGATGTGTTTAATTATTTCTTTATCTATTTCATTATTTTAAGAATCAATTAATTATTTCATGATTTAATGATTTTTTATTTATTTAATGAATGTCTTTACGACTTAAATAATTATTCCATGATTTAATGGTTTATTTGATCATTTAATAAAGCTGCTTGTCAGTGCTTCATTAATTAATTTTATACGTCATCATAAGTCCATTGAAACATATTTAGGTTTATTAAGCACTTATTTCTTGCTCTTGGTGTGTATCATGTTAAGAAATGCAGTTTATTTTCCGTAATGGAGGTGGTTATTTTTAGCTTGGGATAGTAGCTCCACAATGTGTATGGAGATACACAATGAGTTGCTAGCCACTTCTCAGCCGGGGGGGGGGTCTAAAAATAAATACAGTGTCATCGGCGTTTGTGATTGGCATTAAAAGGCGATCACACTATTTCTCATAAAAATCGTCCGAAACTGTTTGGCGTTCGATCAATCGGCACATGCCTAGTTCAACCAAAGAGTCGCCCTTTCACAAAATGTCGTGAAAAGTGATGATGTAGCTGTTGCATAATCCTGCTAACTAACAACTATACCCAATCAACTAAGCAATCACAGCCCTTTAAGGCTATTTTTACATATGACTGTCTGTTTTTCGTCTGTAAAGAACACAAGTCTGTGTGATGTACATGGAACATCTTGCAACCGTAATTGACTTGTTTAAAAAAATGTCATCTCCTTCAATGAGGATTTTGCTCTGGGAGAAATTAAATCCTCAAATGGGCCTTTGGGGTGTTGTTGAGGCCAACTGTAGTGTATGGAATGTCTTTTGCGTCATTTCTATTTCTGAGTACAACTCAATCTGGCTATACTTGTTAAAGCACTCCGACTGCCATTTTGCTGATGTTGAAAAATGAATAACCATCTTCTCTTAGTATGATCAAATAAAATGTATGTTAGGTGCTATAAAAATCTCTCGATTAGTCGCCTGGGTGTGCTTTACCATAGCTTCAAGTAAATGTATTTTGCCGAGACAATCACTGAAAAATATGTTGAAGAGGTTCATTTAGCCTACTGATGTGTATTTATAAACCAATATAAGACTTTTAAAGTCATTTTGTTAGCAGGCTAATATCGACACTTATGTCATGTGTTGCCTTTTATAAACCTTACTAGCCTATATAAATCAACCATTTGTAAATCACTGAAAAAACTATCATTAATGTTTGCTGCTGTAAATATGTCAACAAAAACTAAGTTTTAACACGTTTAGCATAGGGTTGTCCCGATACCAATTATTTGGTACCAAAATGTATATTGATACTTTTCGATAGTTTTCTAAATAAAGGGAAATACAAAAAACTTCAATATTGGCTTTATTTTTAATTTATTTATTTTAATTCTTACATTACATTAAACATATGTTTACTATTGCACTCAAAGAAAAATGTCAGAAGGTTAAAATATAAATTAAAAGGCATTAAACACATCAGGCTTTTTTTGTTGCACTCAAAGAACAATTTACAATTTTTCCATATTACATGTAGTTTGCCATGATCAAGGATTAGGTTAGAATAGAATATATTGACATTATATTAAATTTATGGTTGCCAATCCTGACCTGTGCTTGAAGAAAAATACAATTATTAGTAAATACTAAAAACAAAACTATGGATAAAAGTACACAGATAAGACATGTGGCAGGTAAAACAGACATTGTTAAATCTAAAATCAAAAATTGTAGAAATTTGTTACAAAATTCTGTCATTTCACCTGCATTAGTTGACTCTAATTCAGCGGTTTTAACTCCGCTAATATTTGGCATCAAGCCAAGCAGCTTTCGTCTTCCAACGTCCCACTTTTCCTTTGTGCTCGCTTCTATAACAAGCAGTATATTCAGCTTCAAAAATATAAAGTTGTAAATCCTAATGTGTCCAAAAATAGTTGTCTTCGTTGTCTGCAACCAAGTCTGCCATGATTAGAAAAAACGCTCATGTTTGATTCCGAAAGTAGGAACACAAGTTGATTCCAGAAGTCAGATATGAGCTGCTATGGAAATCAATGCGTGGAAAATATCAGTCCCGGAAATTATTAAAATGATCAAAATACGGTAAATATTGAACATATTACATATTGTATGTCTGTTACTACATTATATATATATACTTGCTTGCAGTCTGTATATAAAACGTTGCTGGAGGGTTTTGAAGTTGTTTTAGAGGGCTTTGAAGGCGACAACCATGACTCCCATTAGCCACATCTTTGAAGAGTTTTTTTTATCTTCCTTAAAATCACTTTAAAAAATAAAAAAAAAGACGTGTGTTCTTGTCTCTCACAATGATTGTGAACGATAGGCAAAATTCCAAAACAAGTGCAGTTCAAGTTTGTGAAAAAAAACTATGTCTTTTACTGACCGGTTCCTCCAGATAAGACCTTGTTTCTTCCGTTTTAGAAGATTGAGTGTGTAAGCTAGGGGTTCCAGCCCCGCTCCCCACTGTGCGTGTCGCAAGAGGGAGGGACAAACACAGCTTTTAGCGCGCTCAGTGACACTTCTTCCTCAATCACTTGTCCATTTGGTTATGGTTATGGTTTAAGTATTTTTCAAACATGCTATACAGATGGGTGAACATTTTAATGTAGTTTGATCAAATTTGGATGGATTTATTTTAGTACAAAAATTCCAATTAAAGGTTTAAAATCTAGACTCGCAAGTGTGCTACTTTTTTTTAAAAATATCCTGCACAACCTATTGTCAGTCGCAAATGCGACTAAAATGCTCGGACCGTACAGCCTTGTAACATTTTGGGATTGTAACTGCATGCAAAATCTACTGTGTAGCATTTACAAAAAAGACTTACAAGATATAAAAAGTGATCTTAATCATCTCATCTTTAAATGTTCTATTAAAAATGTGATTCTATAACTAAATAATTAACATTTATTAACATATACACAAATACAAACAATTGGTACTGTTGAGTACCGGTATCAATTCCCAGGTAGCAGGAATTGGTACTGCATTGGTTTGAATGTAAAAGGTACTTATCCCTATATAGTGTATAGATGGGGTGTCCAAACTTTTTCCACTGAGGGCCACACACGGAAAAATGTAAGCATACGGGGGCAATTTTGATATTTTTCATTTTCAAACCATAACAAAATATATAGATTTTTTTTTTTTTAACCTTTAGGGCTCCCGGGGACCAATCAAGGTTCAAGGGTCTCAGTCATTAAAATGTTCAAAATAAGTCAAATTATTATTATTATTTTTTACAGTATATCTTTATATCAACTTCAGGTTGATATCAAATTTTTAAAAAAACAACAGGTTTTATGCCTTTGTTTTTTATAGTAAAACTGAAATATGCAGTATTTAGTAATTAGAGCCCTAAAAGATCAATAATGCAGGACACCATTGATTTGAATTATTTAATATTTTTGAGTAATCACAGTAAAAAGTTAAAAAAAATCCCATTAAATATATTTGGGATCCAAAAGGTCTCCCACTCATAAAGTGATACATTTTTATTCGTTTTTTTTTTCACTTTTCACACTTGAATTACAAGATCAACTTCAGATACACAGTATCTGTCGATTTTACGTTTGAACTATTATTTTGTTTGTTTTATGCTCTTTTGTCAAATAAAACTTTGATGTATTTATATGGCAAACACACAATATATGCAATATTTTTTCCACATAAAACTTTTTAAAATGACATTTTTTAAGTAATAATTCACTGTAACATAGATTTTTTTTTTTTTTTTCTCGAGCGTTGGCAAAAAAATAAAAAATAAACAAAGACAAAAGAAAAAAAAACGGCCTGCATGGCAGCTTTGTGTCAACATTGCAACTTTTTCTCGTTAGATTTCCCCTCATTCCACTGTTTTAATAGGTTTTTTTAAATTTTTGCAATACTATCAATTTTGCAATTTTTGCAGAATGTGTGGGGGGCCGGTAAACAATTAGCTGCGGGCCGCAAATGGCCCCCGTATCCGCACTTTGGACACCTCTGGTGTATACGTAAAAAGTGGATAAAGTACACAATAACGCTTCTTGGAGCCCCACGGACAAACACAGTTCATTAGCATCACAGCTACAGATAAACAGTAGGGCTTTTCCTAAAAGTACCTTTTAACTCCAATGCAAGATCCAATATACTATTGTGGGACCTCTGAGACTTCTCACTGAATTGTACTTGGTATTACGCTAAATACTTTTTTAGTTTCAATATTTTAATGTGAAAGGCTGATATTCTGTCACGGGTCTCTTATTTAGGTAGTCAACTGCCATAAAGAGAACATATTTTCCACTTAAGGATGTATTCACACTTCACGATTTCATAGGGGAGGAAACAGCTCTCCAGTTGGTCACAAAGGTCACACTCTAACCGTCCTGAAACTGTAATCTAAAAGTTTTGTGGCTGGAAAGTAACATTGGGTTTCTGGTCGGACAGTTGTCGGATAAGATGACAGCTATTTCCTCACGATGTCTGCGTGCATTACATCATCCACGCAGCACTGTCAGGTTCTGTTTATTCAATTATGCAGACAGGCCAACAGTTTTAATGCAAATACTTTTGAGCTCTCCTCGACAGGATATCTCTAAAATCCTGCAAATCTTCAGTAAATCTAGTACAAATCATCTAAGCGTGTAGTGCACGTTGATCCCCACAGCGTGATCTACAGATCTACTGTAAGTCCTTGTATGGCTGCAGTTGAGATGATTGGCAGCGTCTTGATGTGACTGTGTCCACTGGTGCTAGGCCTTAAAGTGTACTGCAGAAACACTCCCACGCTTGTATATTCACTACTTACACTATATTGCCAAAAGTATTTGGCCAACCATCCAAATGATCAGAATCAGGTGTCCTAATCACTTGGTCCGGCCACAGGTGTATAAATTCAAGCACTTAGGCATGGAGACTGTTTCTACAAACATTTGTTAAAGAATGGGCCGCTCTCAGGAGCTCAGTGATTTCCAGCGTGGAACTGTCATAGGATGCCACCTGTGCAACAAATCCAGTCGTGGAATTTCCTATCTCCTAAATATCCCAAAGTCAACTGTTGGCTTTATTATAAGAAAATGGAAGCGTTTGGGAACAACAGCAACTCAGCCACCAAGTGGTAGGCCACGTTAACTGACAGAAAGGGGTCAGCGGATGCTGAAGCCCATAGTGCAAAGAATTTCTGCACAGTCAGTTGCTACAGAGCTCCAAACGTCATGTGACCTTCCAATTAGCCCACTTACAGTACGCAGAAAGCTTGGAATGGGTTTCCATGGCCGAGCAGCTGCATCTAAGCCATACATCACCAAGTCCAATGCAAATTGTCGGATGAAGTGGTGTAAAGCACGTCGCCACTGGACTCTAGAGCAGTGGAGACGCCTTCTCTGGACTGATGAATCACACTTTTCCGTCTGGCAATCGGATGGACGAGTCTAGGTTTGGAGGTTGCCAGGAGAACAGTACATTTCGGACTGCATTTTGCCGAATGCATTGTGTGAAATCTGGTGGAGGAGGAATTATGGTGTGGGGTTGTTTTTCAGGAGTTGGGCTTGGCCCCTTAGTTCCAGTGAAAGGAACTTTGAATGCTCCAGGATACCAAAACGTTTTGGACAATTCCATGCTCCCAACCTTGTGGGAACAGTTTGGAACGGGCCCCTTCCTCTTCCAACATGACTGTGCACCAGTGCACAACGCAAGGTCCTTAAAGACATGGACGACAGAGTCTGGTGTGGGATGAACTTGACAGGCCTGCACAGAGTCCTGACCTGAACACCTTTGGGATAAAATAGAACGGAAACTGAGAGCCAGGCCTTCTCGACCAACATCAATGTGTGACCTCACCAATGCGCTTTTGAAAGAATGGTGGAAAATTGCCTTCCCAGAAGATTTGAAGCTGTAATAGCTGCAAAAGGTGGATCGACATCATATTGAACCCTATGGGTTAGGAATGGGATGGCACTTCAAGATCATATGTGAGTCAAGGCAGGTGGCCAAATACTTTTGGCAATATAGTGTAATTGGTTCACACAAGTCGTATGCGAAATTATCATGCTTGAAAAGTAATCATTGGAAACCATCACTTAGTGCTGTTTACTCCAAGGCCACTGTTTGTTCCGTTTTAATGGCCAAATATGATGAACAGCTGCGTCTCCATGTTGTAAAAGTCAAGGACAGAAAAGCAGTAGATCTGCATGTACCATCTCAGTTGTACATGCTAAAATACAGCTGGGTAGCCATTTGGAAGGAAGGAAGGAAGGAAGGAAGGAAGGAACTTTTTTCTCAACAAAATTTCATTTTTGGCACAAACCCGTTCAAGGGCAGACCCATGGTGACAGAACAGGAACGCTGATGGGTTGCCATGTAAAAGGTGGGGAAAAGGTGGATGCTGGGGGATGAGTAAACAAAAAAAGACCACAGAATGGGCTCTGATGGGGTGGAACTCAGTCTGGGGCCACGAAAAAAACTCAACAAACACTAGTGTTGTCTCGATACCAATATTTTGGTACTGGTACCGATACCAAAATTATTTTGATTCTTTTCGGTACTTTTCTAAATAAAGGGGACCACAAAAAATTGCATTATTGGCTTCATTTTAACAAAAAAATCGTAGGGTACATTAAACATATGTTTCTTATTGCAAGTTTGTCCTTACATAAAATAGTGAACATACAAGACAACTTGTCTTTTAGTAGTAAATAAGCAAGCAAAGGCTCCTAATTTAGCTGCTGATGTATGCAGTAACATATTGCGTCATTTTCTATTCTATTATTTTGTCAAAATTATTAAGCACAAGTGGTAGAAAATTAATTATTTATCTACTTGTTCATTTACTGTTAATATCTGCTTACTTTCTCTTATAACATGTTCTATCTACACTTCTGTTAAAATGTAATAATCACTTATTCTTCTGTTGTTTGGATGATTGACATTAGTTTTGGATGATACCACAAATTTGGGTATCAATCCGATACCAAGTAGTTACAGGATCACACGTTGGTCATATTCAAAGTCCTCATGTGTCCAGGGACATATTTCCTGAGTTTAAAAACATAATATACATTTAAAAAAAACGAAAGAAGATGTTGTGATGCCAAAAAATATCGACGTAATCATAGTAGTATCGACTAGATACGCTACTGTACTTGGTATCATTACAGTGGATGTTAAGTGTAGAGCTACCAATAGCGTTTGTTTACATTGTGACGCCGGTGAGCTACGGTGTGTAGTGAAGCATGTTTAGCTATCCCTCGTCCTGCAGTGATGATACTTGTAAGAAACTTACCGGTACTTTTCGGAGGCGGTATAGTACCGACTATGATTCATTTGTATTGCGGTACTATACTAATACCGGTATACCGTACAACCCTAAAAGACAATATAATGATAATATAATTATGCATTTTCGGCCGGTGCGACTTATACTCCGAAAAATACGGTACTCAAAATGTCTATGTCTACACATTTTTTTGGTACAAGCTTCCGACGGCTAAGATGCCTCATTTGAACTATTTAACTGGCCTCAACGAAATTGACAAGATGGGGGAACCTGCTTGTTGTGACGGAGCGGTTGTTGCTGGATACAGGACGGACTCTTGGGGGAAGAAGGAGTGCCGCGTGCCTGGCGACCCTTACAGTCGAGGACGTGAAGATATCTACCTATTCGGAATTATGACAACAGGACATATGCTGATTAGAGGTTGTTCTGGTTTTTTGACAAATTGTTGCTGGCAGTCTTCAAAGTACCCCAAAGCTGCCACTAATTATTGGAGGATGCGGGAAGAATTGTGGACACTCTTGTGATTTGGATAACATCGGACTGTCTGCCCCGCAGGATACATTTTGAGGACCGGTCATAGCAAATTTAGAGTGAAAAGCAAATTTTATTTTCACTCGTGTACCAAACATTCTAAATTGGATTGATTCCCTGGCTTTGAGACTCTTCCGAAGGACAGTGCGGCGAAGTCACAACAAACTCCCTTCTTGTCTCTCATAGACACACATCTGTTCTTGTTGACTTTTGACTGACTAGCGACTGCACAACACCAAGGCCGCGGAACAGAGATACGCGGCAGGCTTACACACACGCATGCATCCACAAAAAATATACGCCACACACACATACCCCACCCCCCCATCCAACGCCCTTGACGCAAATCCCTTTTGGGTGATGGACGGCTGGGCAGTGCCTGAAGAGCTGCAGCCTTCTACCGTAGCCCCGACTTCCCCCCGCCCCCCCTCTGTTGCTAGTCTCGAGATGTATGTTGTAATATGTATATGTGCTTTGCTATGGAGGTTTTTTACCACTCCAGACTGGGCCCCCTTAGTAGCCCAGTCTCGATTGTATTTTTTTACTCATCCTTCCCCAGCGTTGACCCTTTTCCCATCTTTTACGGGGCGCCTTGTGGCGACCCATCAGCGTTCCTGTTCTGTAACCCTGTACACTGTTTGTTTGTCTAATCTTGAACGGGTTTGTGCTGAAAACAAAGTTTCGTTGTACTTGTGCAATGACAATAAAGACCTACCTTGAGTATTTTTTACATCGGGATTGTGTTTGATTTCCAGAGCTCACACAGTATTTTCTTTTTTGACAAAAAGTGCATTCCGGAGGTCACTTCAAAGGAGACATTAAGTGAACGTGTACAAAGTCATCCCAGTGGGTCCTTGACACAACTTGAAACTCTCACAAGTCAACTAGAAAGCCGTGACCTTTGACCCACCACAGAGCTTCAAATCAATAATAGGCTGCACTGTCTCTTGGCCCCGCTGCCCCGACTTGCCCTGGGGCTTACGGTGGGAAACACCCCCGATAAATAAAGTCGTACACGTCGAAAAGTTGTAGCTGTTAGTTGAACATCGCTAGGTTCTGTTACTGGCTACGATTGGACATGAAATGCAACACATTGGAAGCTGATAATATACTTTTTGACAGTAAACCAAGGTTGCAAAGATAACCACTGATGCTCTGCCTATAACACGTTTTAAATATCTTATTATATGGTAATGGTTGTGGTTGTTTAAAGGGGACAAGCTGTCACTGCTGCGTTAAACCACTTTACAAGCACACAGCCTTAACCTGCTTGTAGCCCGGAGGTCTTGAGTAATTCAGGGTCTCACTTTTTCCAAGGATAGCGCTCAGCTTCCGGCTTTTTCTGCTCTTTCTATTCCTGTTTTCCCCTTTTTTTCAAACTAGCAACTTGCATTTTTGCTTTCTCTGACCAAACAGTATTTTCAAGTGGACTATATAACACATTAACATAGCAACGGATGACACCATCGTCATGTTTTATGGCAGGGATATATTTTATGCAGCCACAGATGACATCGCACCGTCACCGCCTTCCCTGCCAACATCTTTATTGCTCGCCGCTTTAGTGACAGAATGAAAACAAGACGTAAAAATATGTTATAACTTAAAAAGACCCGGACAATACAGTGCTTGGAAAGACTTTCTACACAACGTTGGAGTGTGTCTGTGGGATTCTTTTGTCCATTTGTGAGGTCAGAGGTCACTGCCGGGTCACTATCTTTGCTCGAGGTCATCCCAAAGGGGCTTGAACCGCACCATGCTCACCCGAGCATGACTTTTTGGCAGTGGGCCTAACTGCAGCAAAAAAAAAGGCCTTCAGCAAACTCTTCGAAATGTCCATCGAGAATCTCGCTAACACTATCAACACTGCTTATGCAGCATCTCACAGCACTCATAATGCAGCTAACATTTGTCGGACAATGGGCTTTAAACGTGGATATACAGTACTTAACAGTAGTCAGTGTTCAGCCCGAGTTAGGCATAGGTATGTACCTTTCACATTGGAACCGATACTGTCACGTCGGGGTCGCATAGTTTCGCGGTGGTCGTTTCTGTTACGGCTGAAGCACCCGCCGCTGCTCAGTCTGCAATGCGCTCATCTGAGTGCACCTCTGGACACGTCCACGGGCATTTCTCAGAAAATAACGCACCTGACACTGATCAGGACGCCGTTCCAATGCCAGAACGTAGCTACCTGTATTTTACAGTAAGCCCACACGTCTCTAGCTTCCTTTTCCATGTGCCTACTTGCTCTCTGTCTTTCCCCTCTTCTGTGCTCATTGTGTCTTGTCCTGTGTCGTCATCTCGCAGCTCCTCTCTGTCTCCTGGATTCGAGCTGTGTGTCTCGTCTCCCCGGACTCCCCCTAGACTTCTTGCTGCCTTCCCGGATCTTGACCTTTCGCCTGCCCACGGACATTGACGCCTCTCTCCAGCCCTCGACCTCTCGCATGCCCACGGTGTTCCGAGCCTGCCTTGCCCTCTCTGGACATCCGCATTCTTCACAACACGCACCTTCAACACCTGCTGGTAACACTCTCGAGTTAATCGCAGCACATAGTCGCACACAACATATTTTGGTTAGTTGCACACTTCATAGTCTTGTATTAATAAACAGGCCTAAGGCTAAGCGACGTCCCTGTCTCATTGCCGTCTCCTTCTCCACTGTACCATTACAGTTTCCCCGAGATGCAGATGGACGACAGGAAGCAGCGTGCAGGTAAGAAGGAATATTTATTAAAGACAACAAGGCAAAAATTAACCTGACTCTCGCCAGATTATTGTAGTCACTCACATCTAAATCAAACCGTGACGCTGATGATAGCGACGCTGGGAAATCCAAAACAGAACAGCCGACATATTGGATAACGACAGAGCGAAAAGTTCTCTGTTCATCTTTTAAATAATTAATATTCGATATATTCGACAAAACAGTTGCAATAGCAGAATCCATGTCAGCACACGACTCCTCGCTGCGTGCCGCCATTGTTGTTTGAATCAAACAGTAGCTGCGGCGCTACGTCACATCTATGAAATCCCGCCCGCTCTCCTGATTGGTTCATTTTTTTGCATCCATCCCAGATTTTTGTGTGGAGCTCAGCGAACTACACGGATCTGGTGAGAGTCAGGTTTGGCAAAAATACGAAAAAAGGAAAACCTGCGTATAGCATGAGAAGCTTTGGCAAAGCTTAACAATAAGACTAACAAACCAATACAGGAGCAAGAAACAAGTACAACCAACATAACTGTCGTGTGTTGTGAATAAGACTGCCACACTCAGGCAGAGTGTGGCGCGAGGCAGGAATAAATAGCTCTCCGATTAGTGACCGGGAGCAGGTGAGCTTCCCGACCACTAATCAGAGGCAGGTGACAAAAATCAGCACCCATGGCTACAAGGAAAACACACAAGGGTGCTGAAACAGAACTAATCACCAACTAAAGAAATATCAAATTAAACAAAACATGATCCGGCCGTGGATCATGACAGAAGGGGGGGATTCCAGACGTCCCAGAAAAACAAAAACTGAAAAAGTCCAAAGTCACGGGAGGGCGGAGGGAGGACTAGGCGGTGGGTCGCCTGGCTATATGTCCTCGCAACCAGCGGGGAAGAGTCAGATGACGAGTAGACCGCCGCGGCTGTCGAGGCGGGCGACCACGGAATGGCCATATTTGTGGCCGATGAGCTGATGAGCGTGAGCAGCACCAGAGCCTCAGCAGCCGGCAAGTCTTACGCCCAAGTTCTGGCCGTCGCTGCTGATGGCGCAGAGGGCGTCCATGAATTGGGCACATACATAGCCAACGAGGAGGCTGACATGGGCGACAATATCCGAAAATAGCCAATAAGAATATCAAACCAAAACAGGAACAAGAAGCAAGTAGAACCAACGTGACAGTCGTGTGTTGCGAATAAGACTGCCAGGCAGGCATGAATAGTTATCTGATTAGTGACCGGGAGCAGGTGAGCGTCCCGACCACTAATCAAAGGCAGGTGACAAAAATCAGCACCAATGGCTACAAAGAAAACAAACAATGGTGCTGAAGCAGAACTAATCACCAACTAAAGAAATAACAAACTAAACAAAACATGATCCGGGCAAGGGATCATGACATATACGGAAACTATTCCCAGTATTTGGAAATCAATACCGGTACACATTTTTGGTACTTTTGTGTGTGTTAATAAATGTTTATTGCTTCATAATAGAATCCAATTTTTTGATGCAACATTTCAAATGAGCTGAACATCATAACCAGGGGTCCCCAAACTACGGCCCGCGGGCCACATCCGGCCCGCCAGCGTCCAAAATCCGGCCTGCGGATGTATATATATATATATATATATATATATATATATATATATATATATATATATATATATATATATATATATATATATATAGTCCGGCCCCCGGCCACATTTTTTTTAACCCAATGCGGCCCCCGAATCAAAGAGTTTGGGGACCCCTGATCATAACTGTGCTGTCCAGCTGTTATCAGTGGCCTTGTGGTTAGAGTGTCCGCCCTGATATCGTTAGGTCGTGATTTCCAACCCCGGCCGAGTCATACCAAAGACTATAAAAATGGGACTCATTATCTCCCTGCTTGGCACTCAGCATCAAGGGTTGGAATTGGGGGTTAAATCACCAAAATGATTCCCGGGCACGGCCATCGCTGCTGCTCACTGCTCCCCTGTGGAGATGGGTCAAATGCACAGGATAATTTCACCGCACCTAGTGTGTGTGTGACAATCATTAGCACTTTAATTTTAACTTTATATATTGTTTTCTTATTACATTTCTGAGTCTCATTCGCAAGTATTATAGTAGACTTTGCATGCCGTTGAGAACTACTGATCTAATCCCTTCAAGCCACGCCCCCTGTACACAAGTCAGTGTCATCCCCGCCCCATTTCTGAAATCCAAATTGTGTCCCTGGTCACAGTATATTTTAGGAATGAATGTTTTACCTCAATTAACCGGAGCTCCACCATGCATCCTTTGACTGTAGGCAACATATCAATCAATCAATCAATCGTCAATCAATGTTTATTTATACAGCCCTAAATCCCAAGTGTCTCAAAGGGCTGCACAAGCCACAACGACATCCTCGGTTCAGAGCCCACATAAGGGCAAGGAAAAACTCACAACCCAGTGGGATGTCAATATGAATGACTATGAGAAACCTTGGAGAGGACCGCAGATGTGGGTGACCCCCCGCCCCCTCTAGGGGAGACCGGATGCAATGGACGTCGAGTGGGTCTAGCATAATATTGTGAAAGTCCAGTCCATAGTGGATATAACATAATAGTGAGAGTCCAGTCCATAGTGGGGCCAGCAGGAGACCATCCCGAACGGAGACGGGTCAGCAGCGCAGAGATGTCCCCAACCGATGCACAGGCGAGCGGTCCACCCCGGGTCCCGACTCTGGACAGAGCCAGCACTTCATCCATGGCCACCGGACCTGTGCCCCCCCCCCCCCCCCCCCTCCGTTGTAGAAAGGGAGAGGGGGGCAGAAAAGAAAAGAAACGGCAGATCAACTGGTCTAAAAAGGGGGTCAATTTAAATGCTAGAGTATACAAATGAGTTTTAAGATGGGACTTAAATGCTTCTACTGAGGTAGCATCTCTAACTGTTACCGGGAGGGCATTCCATAGTACTGGAGCCCGAATACAAAACGCTCTATAGCACGCAGACTTTTTTAGGGCTCTGGGAATCACTAATAAGCCGGAGTTCTACAATTATCATGTTACCCACCTGCCAGTTGTTTACAAAATAATGGCCGTGTTGAGTCATTTTCAGCTGCGCTGCTCTACAAGCTGTACACTGACTGCTCTAAAGTGTAATTTCTGAATTATTGTCGCTTGCAAAAATATTCCGTAACACGGTTGCCGAGTTCTTCCTGACTTTGGAAGACAGACCAGCCCAGTTTAGTCTGGCAAATTCAGTAAAGGTTGCAATGATGAACATGGAGCCTGTGTGGCAATATATCACACAGCTGCAGTGCAGCGTAAGAACTGTCAAGCCGTCATGCATTAACCTCGCCCGCGGAGGCAAACCTGCTGGAGATGTTGGAGAATTCACAACAGCGAAAAGATTCATCTGAGAATATCAGATAAACAGACCTCCTGCTTAAAGATGTTTGCAGATGTTCTCCCAATCTAATAACCACAATCAAAAAGACATTGCAGTTATTTCTTTAAGTTGTGTTTATTTTTCCTTTTGCATCTGCTTTCTCGCTCTCAGTTGCAGTTTGCTACAACATTTGACCACTAAAAAGTCCTCTTGCCTGTAATATGGGTCTACTGGAAAAGTGAATGGAGCATGTAGGGGGAGGAGGAGGAGGGTCTATTCTGTGCCTCGGAGACAACAGCTGAGGGGCATTAGGCTATTTTTGTTCTCCCCTGTTGTGTCTCACAAGGAGGTTGGCTCATTCACTCACAGTCAGGGATCGCACATATTTCAACTGTATACATCACCCACTGTACTTGTGGAGCAATGTTGTGTTCCACTCATGGTTTATTCGCCAGCACGGCGATTGAAATCATATTCTAGTGCTTACATGTTTATGCCCAAAAGTCTGCATTAGAGGATTGTGGAAGTGGTATTTTTAGGGAACCCTGGGTGCGTCCACAAACCTGCACCCTCAGCCCTCAAACCCTGAAACTAAATCCTCAAGACTTCATAAATGAAAGAGCAAACCAAAACTATAAGAAAGAGGTTGAATGTAAGCAGAAATTATCACTGGGGGAAAAAAAATGAATCCTGCAAATACTTGGGGTGGGAAATTTTTAGTGCTGTCCCGATACCAATATTTGTATTTCGATACTTTTTGGTACTTTTCTAAATAAAGGGCACCACAAAAAATTGTATTATTGATTTTATTTTAACAAAAAAGCTTATGGTACATTAAACATATGTTTCTTATTGCAAGTTTGTCCTTAAACAAAATAGTGAACATACTAAACAACTTGTCTTTTAGTAGTAAGTAAGCAAACAAAGGCTCCTAATTAGTCTGCTGACATATGCAGTAACATATTGTATCATTTATCATTCTATTATTTTGTCAACATTATTAAGTGGTATTAAATGAATTATTAATCTACTTGTTCATTTACTGTTAATATCTGCTTACTTTCTCTTTTAACATGTTAATCTATCTACACTTCTGTTAAAATGTAATAATCACTTATTCTTCTGTTGTTTGGATGCTTTACATTAGTTTTGTAAGATACCACACATTTTGGTATCAATCCGATACCAAGTAGTTACAGGATCATACATTGGTCATATTCAACGTCCTCATGTGTCCAGGGACATACAGTATTTCCTGAGTTCATAAACATAATACAAATTTTTAAAAAAAAGAAGAAGATTTTGTAATGCTAAAAATATCGATGTAATCATAGTAGTATCGACTATACGCTCCTGTACTTGGTATCATTACAGTGGATGTTAGGTGTAGATCCACCAATGGTGTTTGTTTACATTTTGACGCCGGTGAGCTACGGTGTGTAGTGAAGCATGTTTAGCTATTCCTCGTCCTGCAGGGATGATACTTGTAAGAAACATACTTTATTTGTCGCCATGGAGATGAGGATTAGTGATTTAGAAGTAGCTAAAACACTGCAGACCGGGAATGGACTTTAGCCGCTAGCTAGCTAGCCATGTCTTAAAGCACCTCTTCCGGTGGGCGTTTCAGTGTTATAACTTCACCTTTATCGTTAGTTTTTAAGCCAAAATGCATCCATTCTCCCGTTTCTGTCCACACACTGTGTCTGTTTGTAAGTACTCTGTGTGTGTGCGCTGCCGAACATGCTCGTCTGCTCGTAAACCAGCAATGTCACGACGTGACGACGATGGGGGCGGGGTGGGGGGGCTGGACCGGTACTTTTCGGAAGCGGTATAGTACTGAATATGATTCATTAGTATCGCGGTACTATACTAATACCGGTATACCGTACAACCCTAGCAGTTATAAATATATACTTTTTATTTGTATTGGATATTTGTCTCATAATTCATTACTTAATATGTATCAATATGACTCTGCGCACCTTATTACATGATCTTATGTATTATTGATATATATATATATATATATATATATATATATATATATATATATATATATATATATATATATATATATATATATATATATATATATATATATATATATATATATATATATATATATATTTTTTTTTTTTTTTTTTTTAATAATTATTAAATCCCTGCACAAAATATTTTTGGACAATTATCATTTAATGTATATGTTTATTTACATTTTCAAATTTCATTTAATTAATTAAAAAACGTCATTTAAATAATCTTGTTTTATATACTGTGTGTTAATTTATCATAATATATTTGATGGTCATACTGCTTTATTAATTGAATAAATTATGTTTTTCAAGGATTGCTTTAAGCCCTGCGCAGAAATGTGTTTTAATTATTTCTTTATACGCATATATTAATAATAATATGTTCAATGTTTTTCCATCACTATTATTAATATTATTGATAATGTTGCTATTATTAATTTCATTTAGTTTTTCTTAGTACTGTATTTGCATGTCTTCTCAATTGCTTTTTTTAAAAATTCCTATCCCAAGTATTGTAAAATTTGGAGTCGCTCTTTATTTTGTAAATTATTATTATTATTAGATAAATCTATATGCTGTGTGATTTTTGTCATTAAAATAAATATTTTAAAAAAATAATAGCACTTTTTGCCAGTTAAAAATTCTAAAATGTGCTTTAAAAATATTTCTTTCCCACTGTACTACAATTCACACATTTTCTTATTTTTTTTTTTTTTCATGTTATTGTTTATTAATGTAGGTAAATTATTATTACATCAAAGCTTTTTTTTCCCACTGTACTACAATGCACACATTTGTATTAATTATTTTTTTTCATGTATTTGTTTATCAATTTAGGCAAATTAGTAGTACATTAGTTTTCAATATTGTTCAAACCATGTAGAACGTAAAATATTATCATGTTTATTGGATCATCATTGTTTTATTTATGGGAACAAATAGTCATTCAAGCCCTGCACTACTGTATCGCCTGGCTTATTTATGTATATAATGTTAGTTTTTAATGAGTTTCATTTGGTAATACAGTTCTGAAAGTATTTGTGCAAGCTCTGCACACACTTCCATTTCTTCATACGGCTATTATTTCGTCTTTTAATAATCAACTTGTCTTTCTTAAAAAGGAACACCAAATGTGTGTCCAACATTGCATTTCCAGAATGTGCAAACGTTCCCACCCATTACAAGACAAGAGGGGGAGTGGGACTCCCATTGAGGAGATACAGTAAAGTCAAGCCCCTCCTCTGAGAGTGAGAGCTCCTCTGCAAGTTTACTTTTGCCCATTCTCCTTTTCCCCCTCAACACACACACACACACACACACACACACACACACCACACACACACACACACACACATACACACTCACACACGCACGCACACACACACAAGCAGACGGGTTTCCTGCAGTTCACTCACAAAAACACACATGCACACACACGAAGAAACCTATTGGATGCTACCAAAAACAGCTGTGGATCATTTTATCAAACATTTATTTGGGTTGCATGTTTGTTTTTTTTCACGTGGAGTTTTTCCATTCCATGTTCACCCATGCAGTTTTTGGGACCGTACACGTTTGCAAGGGAGACATGAATGACTTTGTTGTTAAATAAGTCACTCAGCTGGACTAAAAGATTGTAAGGTAAGCTTTTAACTATTTCCATGCTATAGTCGCAAACAAGCTTGAGAAATCGTCCTGGTAATGTATTTTACATTATGTTAAGTACACAATGCATATAAGAGTCACTGTGCTAATTGACCTTAATTTAACTTTAATAGCTAAATTAAGGTGATTCAAATAATATAAATTGCAATATCTGCATTCACAATGTTATATTATTTTTGGCGGTAATGATTGCTTATATGAAACTGTGCATTTTTTTAATGAATGCATCTTTACTAAGGCACACTATTTAACACAGGATTGGATGTCATTTGTCTGTGCTTAATGTTATGCATCAGATGTGAGGTGAATTAGTCTGGTAGGCACGAAGTTGTGTTTATTTTAGGGCAGGTGCAACAACATGGGGCTGTGCCAAAACATAAGAAGGGCCATGTGTTGCACCGCCTCCAAAGCTCCACGCAAATTAAAAGTGTTGCAAATAAAAACAAATCAATTAGGTCTTTATCGTCTCATCAGTGCCAACCTTGAATATGAAGATGTCTCCCGGTGGTGTGTGCATCCTGGCCGCCGCACTCTCGGCCCTCCTGGCTCCCGGAGGCCAGGCTTGTCCCAGGAGTTGTAACTGCTACCAGGCGAGCGAAGTCCACTGTACTTTCCGCTCCCTGCTCACCGTCCCGCCCGGGCTGCCTGCGCACACACGCCGCATCAACTTGGGGTAACGGCCTCACGCCAAGTTTGTCAAATGCTGTGTTTTGTTTACTGTGGAGAGGAAGTGTCAAACCACAGCAGAGTGAAAGTAAAAAAAAAAAAAGTTGATAGTAAACTGTTTTTTGTTTTTTTTCCGGTGGGGCTGGGGGTGCACCTGTAGGTTCAACAGCATCAGCAGGATCAATGACACCTCACTCGCTGGGTTAAAGAGGTTAGAGCTTTTGATGCTGCACAGCAATGACATCAACCACATGCCGGATGCACTGTTTAGAGACCTGAAATCACTGCAGGTAAGCGGGGACGTGAAGCAATACATCACTGGTAAATGATCACGGGCTGGTTTTTGTCCAACCCAATTGCAGGAAAATAAGATGCATTCCGTCATATGGTGGATTCCACCCTGGATTGTGAAGGTCAGGGGTGTCCAAACTTTTCCTACTGGGGGCTGCACAATGAAAAATGAAAGCAAGTAGAAACCGGTTTGATATGTTTCATTTTCAAAGCCAATACAATATATACATTTTTTTAAAACTCTTAGGGTTTCCCTCAAGTTTGGTCCCAGGGACCCGGAAGGGTCTAGGTCAGGGGTGCCCATTACGTCGATCGCGAGCTACCGGTCGATCGTGGAGGGTGTGTCAGTCGATCGCCAGCCAGGCATTTAAAAAATAGACCTAAAAATAATCACCAAGACGTCACTTGATTGACATTCACGGCACCCGAGGGTCTTGTGAGATGATGCTGGCTGTTGTGAGATCATTATTAAGAAAAAATTACCGACAGAAAGGCGAGAAACACTTTTTATTTCAACAGTCTCTCGCGCCGTACCGTCAGTCAAAACTCTAAAGACCGACTGCACAGTTCTTATCTTCACAATAAAAGCGCTGCTTCATGCTGCCTGCGCTAACAAAATAGGAGTCTCAGAAAGCTGGCGTGCACAAGCGAGCAGGCTACGGAGTTTGCCGCCAATGTTTTTCTTGAAAAGTGTATGGAAGCCGGACAAATAAGATGCCAAAAACCAACACATTTTCATGTGGTATTGGATAGAAAGGAGGACTTTTTTTGTCCTCCATTCAGAAATGTGGACGTTATCATCACTACTGTCTGATTCCAATCAATGCAAGTCATCAGAATCAGGTAATAAACCAACTTATATTCTTGTCTTCATGAAAGAAAGGAATCTATATGTGTTAAACATGCTTGTATTATCATTAAACACCTTTAACTTGTTAACAAAAACGTCTATTTCACAACTAAATAAATATAAATGATATATATGAATGAGGTAGATCCCCTCGACATGGTCAATTGAAAAGTAGCTCGCCTGCAGAAAAAGTGTGGGCACCCCTGGTCTAGGTTCTAAGGATAACCCATATATATATATATATATATATATATATATATATATATATATATATATATATATATATATATATATATATATATATATATATATATATATATATATATATATATATGTATATATATATATATATATATATATATATATATATATATACATATATATATATATATATATATATATATACATATATATATATATATATATATATATATATATATATATATATATATATATATATATATATATATATATATATATATATATATATATATAGGTCAGGAAAAAATACAGACTACAAGCCTGTTATGCAGGTTTCCCTGCTCTTCAGGGGATTTTATTCATTAATAAAATGTATTTCAATAAAATCCCCTGATAAAATTTATAAATTTTTTATTGATTTATAAAATCCCCTGAAGAACAGGGAAACCTGCGAAACAGTCTTGTAGGGAAGAAATAGCCTCTGTATTTTTTCCTGACCTAACCTATCAATCAATCAATCAATCAATGTTTATTTATATAGCCCTAAATCACAAATGTCTCAAAGGGCTGCACACGCCACAACGACATCCTCGGTACAGAGCCCACATAAGGGCAAGGAAAAACTCACAACCCCAATGGGACGTCGATGTGAATGACTATGAGAAACTTTGGAGAGGACCGCATATGTGGGTGACCCCCCCTCTCTAGGGGAGACCGAAAGCAATGGACGTCGAGTGGGTCTGACATAATATTGTGAAACCTATACCGCTCAACCCCGGTATTGAGCACTGTATAATGGATAAACCACAGAAACCTTGACTATAGTCACAATCAAAAGTGTATATACACATGTAAAGAACATAATGTCATGGTTGTCTTGAGTTTCCAATAATTTCTACAACTCTTATTTTTTTGTGATAGAGTGATTGGAGCACATACTTGTTGGTCTCAAAAAACTTTCATGAAGTTTGGTTCTTTTATGAATTTATTATGGGTCTACTGAAAATGTGACCAAATCTGCTGGGTCAAATGTATACATACAGCAATGTTAATATTTGGTTACATGTCCCTTGGCAAGTTTCACTGCAATAAGGCACTTTTGGTAGCCATCCACAAGCTTCTGGTTGAATTTTTGACCACTCCTCTTGACAAAATTGATGCAGTTAAGCAAAATGTGTTGGTTTTCTGACATGGACTTGTTTCTTCAGCATTGTCCACACGTTTAAGTCAGGACTTTGGGAAGGCCATTCTAAAACCTTCATTCTAGCCTGATTTAGCCATTCCTTTACCACTTTTGACGTGTTTTTGGGGTCATTGTCCTGTTGGAACACCCAATTGCGCCCAAGACCAACTTCCCGGCTGATGATTTTAGGTTGTCCTAAAGAATTCGGAGGTAATCATCTCCGTAAAGCACCAGTTCCATTGACAGCAGAACAGACCCAGAGCATAATAATACCACCACCATGCTTGACGGTAGGCTGGTGTTCCTGGGATTAAAGGCCTCACCTTTCCTCCTCCAAATATAATGCTGGGTATTGTGGCCAAACAACTACATTTTTGTTTCATCTGACCACAGAACTTTCCTCCAGAAGGTCTTATCTTTGTCCATGTGATGTCAGATGAAACAAAAGTTGAGCTGTTTAGCCACAATACCCAGCAATATGTTTGGAGGAGAAAAGGTGAGGCCTTTAATCCCAGGAACACCATTCCTACCGTCAAGCATGGTGGTGGTAGTATTATGCTCGGGGCCTGTTTTGCTGCCAATGGAACTTTTTTCAACACAGACCATTATGTACAAACATTGGATTAGCCGCTAAACTCTGACAAAAAACACAGCACAATTGCAATATTACCATTTGGTTTGACGAAAGACAAGAGTAGGTAGGATAAACTATTGTTTTCATGTAATCATGGCATGCGCACTATAACACCAACATGTGACATGTAGAATGATAAATGCTGGAAAAAGCTGTTTTCTTCATGCAGCTCTATATATATACATACAGTATATGCAGGTGCACCTATTGTTGTGACCAGGTGAATCTATATAATGTTCATGAAGTTTATTTTTGATTGCGTTTGAAAAGAAAAAAATAGCGATGATGTTAGTTTTCAAGACGATACATTTGAATTATTTCGAAGAGGGTGGGGTGTGAATTCATTTGCAATCTACCTCCACAACTCAGAAAGTGAGTTAAAAATGTGAATATGCACTAAAATTTAAACAAAAGCATTTCCAATGCATATTGTCTAGAACAAGGGTTCTTAACTTTTTTGACCTTATTCCACTACAGAGAGGCCCTGGGCCGACTCAAATATTAACACTGAATTATTCATCTTATTAATTAATACATTTTGATGGTATTCAATAGCTATATCTAGCCTACATATAGTTTAAAATATTGTGAAATGATAAGAAACAATGTATTAATCACAAATGTTATTATTTTTTGACACATAAGCCTTAGGCTTAGGTCAGGCTGATTCGAAAAATAAGTACTAACCAAATATACTGCATATGAGGGGACTCATAAATAACTGACAATTTTTTAACCATATAATTATGTTGTTTTAGAACAAATAAACTAATTAAATAAAGAATATATGTCTTATCTAAACTGTTAAATTAAATTAAAGTGCAAAGAAAAATACAGCTTCACCACTTTGGTCATAATTTTTTAAACATCTCTTCGTTTGATTACTGCCACAAGTGGTGGAAAAGTGTATTACGGACCGCCGCTGAGAAACATTTATTTTGTGGCGGCCCACTTGGAGGTGCTCGCGGCCCAACAGTGGGCCCCTGTTAAGTAACACTGATCGAAATCACAAGTAGGTTAGAATCATCATAGCTCTCCTTTAAAGTTTAATCGGCGAAATACTTGGACTCGTGGTGTCAAGGAACGGCACAGGAGGATCTGAATAAAAATGCAGACACTAAATGGTAGCCATTAAACCACAATAGCCATGCCCAACGATTTATCATCTTTCATCAACCAGGACAAATCCTGCTAACTAAAACCCTTGTAAACACACAAAGATGACACGTTGTTATTATTTCCCTGCCTTGGCTGAGGTTTTCACTCTTTATTATACTATAGTCACATTTTGGTATTATCGCTGACAGTGGCGATGCTGGTCTCTCAAGGAGGGGAAGCTCAATTCCGGCCTACATCATAAAATGTGTTGGTTTATTTATACGTAAATTCTACCCTCCGTTCCTATTTAAGAAAGTGATCCGTGACCCTGTCATACCAAGAAGGCGTATTTTTCCAGGGATTTGACAATTGTCCTCTCAATGGCCAGCAGAGCTAGGCTGCTTGGCCCATGGTGTTGCGGGTGTAAGACTTGAGCCACTTTAAACCGGAGAAGCTCCTCTCTGCAGATGGGACTGGCGCGAGGCTTGTGCAAAGTGTGTCCGCCTGTGAGTGCTTTGAGACGGTGGAGGGGCTCAGCAGCACCCGCTGCTTGGCAGGGACAGAAACTGCAGAGTGAAAGAAGTCAGTCTCCAAACACAAAAAAACACCAGAAATAGAAGCTCTATCTGTCGCTAGTCATATTTAAACAAAGAAAATGTCGCTAAGAGGGTCAGGAAACTCCTCGGTTCAACTCAGAACAACAGAATTAATATTGAAAAATGCTCGCACGGACGTTTACAACACAAGATCGCTGATTTGCTCATTTCGCTGTCAATCAAAAAGGGAATCAGCCTTAGACAGATCATCCAATCATCATGCAGAAGGTGAGCGTCCGGGCTACCAGTGATAAGAAGCTGATTGTGAACAAAAGAACGCGTTGTAGCGCACGTTTAGTCAATAACATGTACACACAACACTATATATTTAATCACTTATTTTTTGACATTTGCTTCCCTTTCAGTCTTAGAGCAGTCGCCACTGATCGCTAACACAACAACTATAATAATAGTCCAATGATGGCACAGTATGAGTCTGTATTTGAAAATGTTTGGGTTCTACATGAAAGATGTTTATAGGTGGATGCATGCAGGGATTAAATGTAGCTAATGCATAAGACAGTAGTTTATTAAGCCCACAGTAGACATGTTAAATGAAACCTGAGCGTAAGTGGTATTACTCATCTTATTGCACCATTCATTTATAAAGCAAATGCATATATATTAGCCGCTAGTGTTGCAATATAATCCACATTTACACTGTAAAGTGACGTCGTCACATGCTAAAATTGTCAACAACTGGATGTCCCGCAGCCCCCCCATGGAGATGATTTATCCTCAGGACTCACAGAAAATCCACAAAGATGCACCCTCTTGAATTATTGTCATCTCTTACCATATGACTGGAAGAGTAAGCGTCATAGTAGTTGGTTTTGAATGCAACAAAACTGAAAAAAGTTCATACTCGTGGTCAAATCATGTATGCAAAAAAATGTAATGGTGAATCTATATGTTAAATCTTGATCTAAATGTTAAACAAAAATGTTGAATCTGATTATAAATAAACATGTTTAATTTAAATATGAACGCTGAATTTGAAATATAAATGTTAAATCTTGATCTAAATGTTAAATATGAATGTTAAATGTAAATATTAAATATGATAATGAAATTGAAATATACATGTGAAGTATAAATGTTGGATATAAATCTAAATATTAAATGTTAAATCTAAATATAGATATTACAATTTAAATCCATAGTCCATAGTCGGAAATCTGTCTTTTTTTATCTCTGAACAAATATAAACAAATATTTTCAGTTTTCCTTTGTTTTTTCCGACCTACAATGTGTGTTAAAATCTTGATCTGTCTCCTGCCAACAACTACGGTTTTCCCCATAATGAGTACGGTTTTTGATCATCCAGTGGTAAAAATTACGGTTTTCCATTAAAAATGATTAACTTAAAAATCAAAGCTACGCAGCAAAGCAAATGTACTTTACTGTGTATTGAGGTAATATCTCTTGTTTTATATCACCATCTGCTCCATCACAGATTCTTAAACTAAGCTACAACAAGCTGACAGAGATCCCTTCATCCCGGACTTTCTCTGGCCTAACCTCGCTACTACGTTTGTACTTGGATCACAACCATATCCAGTACATCCACCCTCGGGCTTTGCTGCAGCTGCCAAGCCTACGTCTGCTCCGTCTACAAGGAAACAGGCTGCACCAGCTTCATCCCCACGCTCTGTGCACAATTTCCCTACTCAACACATACTACTTTTCTACACTCAGGTCAGTAGCAGTCCACAAGTGGCTTTGTTTTGACTCTAAAATTCTGGTATATATATATGTATATATGGAATCACAATAAATCCTGTGTTTATGCACTCTCACTTGTCCTTACATCTTCTATAATTTATAGTACAATATGCTGCATTCAAGGCAGCTGGAAAGTTGGGAACATCCCATTGAGGTCCGACCTCAAAGCATTCCAGTCAAACATAAACAAAAAACATTTAAGATAACTTGTTTTTTTTTCCACAAGAGATACTTTGTTTCTGGCAGCTTTGAGGGAGGTTATTTTGATATACGAACAACTGAGTATACACCAGTTTTTGTTAAATTTAGAGGCACTGCCAGCTGTGTTGACATCACAATTTTTGGTGAAGTGATGTTCTATCGATTCCCTTGGAGTGTGCAAGAGCTCTGACTTCACTGCACTTCTCCCAGCAGGGGGTTTTCCATTACAGACTTACTGTTACTTACTGCAGCATTAATGTATTTCATCTCTTTTATTTCCTTCTGTAGGCACTTAGACGTGTCCAACAACAGTCTAAGCACCCTGCCAAGGGCCACCTTTAAGACTGCCCCCATGCTGGAAACACTATCATTGCATGCCAACCCCTGGAGCTGCGACTGCAGGATGAATTGGTTCCCCACCTGGCATTTTGCTCACCAAGGTTACTATCATTCAGTAGATAAGATTCCAATTTTCCTAACAATGTTGTCACTTGCATGTTGTCCTTCAAAAACGGCCACTGCTCATGCTAGAGAAAAAGAACGGGTTAGCATCAGGAATGCAAATATAAACATGAGTCACTTTCTGACTGATTGATGAGCCTATAATATGTCTTGTAACGCTGTCAAATCCCGCCTGATGGTTGACATGCATTTGCATTTAAATATGTGATTGTATTTTTGTATACTTTTGACATCTGTTGCCAACTGATTTGAATCGCGTCACCCTTTTTTTCTAACAATGTGAATCTCTAGTCTATTTGTGGCTTTCAAGAGGGTGTAAAAAAAGACAGGAATTTCAAATGTCTCTCCGAGACATGCCAGACTTAACCTCCCATGACTAATACATATTGGCAGCATTGTGTGCAGGCAGTTGAAACAAAGGCTACCGCTTGCAGTGGAATAATTAGGTTTTGCATATTTACGATTTATAAGCAGATTAAGTAACCATATCAAATTAGTAAGTGATATGAAGTGTAATTAACAGTAGAGAAGAGTGTGCATGCTAAATCTGGCATTAGTCACGCGCACAGAGAGATGAAATGTGCACATTATCATATATAGCGTAGGGGATCACTTTCTCTCACTTGTTTCTGTCTGTCTTTTCAACTAGAATTATTGAAATGTTCCGGAGGTCCTGAGTGTCCGTTATGTGAATCACCAACTGCCCTTCGAGGTCAAAGCTTGCTTAAACAGAAAGATATGACCTGCACCTCCCCTGTGATTACCCTGCGGGGAGAAAAAACACCCTCGGAGATTGAGTACAGTGAAATCCGACCGAGTGAATCCTTCAAAGAGCCTTTAGGCACCGCATCCCTTGGCCTGTCAGACCAACAGGGGAACAGTGCCGAACTGCACTGCAACATCACTCACTCGGCAGACTCTCAAAATGAATTCCCTGCCCTGGATCTCTCTCTTCCCTCCTCTTCTCCTGTCGCCATGGCATTGTCACTAACTCTGGAATGCCCCGTGGAAAGAACAAGCTACGAGAGTCTTTGGAGGATCCTGGCTTACTACAGTGAGACTGCAGTGCACCTTGAGAGAGAAATCATGCTGAATAAACCACCAGGTCTGGCATACCACTACCGACAAGCAGCAGGGACAGAGGGATATTATAATACTGGAGTCAAAGCCACTGTCCAAACAGGACCACACTGGTTAATGCAGCCAGCAATTGGCATTCAGCTTAACAGAGCACAATCTAGCCTACACACAGTGAGCCTTATATACTCCACAAGAGTGTCTACTCATCCTGACCCCACAACAGATTCAGCATCATCTACCACTATTTCGCACCCATGGGTACTCATTTCAACCTCCCATACCCCCACAGCACTAGCAGCTATCGCAGGCTCTAGGCTAGAGCTTTCCTGTCCTCTTTTAAGTTCTAGTAAGCCACAAATACAGTGGATTCTCCCAGATGGATCAAAACTCATCTCCCCTTCTATTAGTCAAGATGGTGGAATTCAGGCCTCTGGTACTGGGCTACTGTTGCACAAAGTGGAGCTCTCAAATGCAGGGATTTACTACTGTTTAGCCCAGGCTGGAACTGATTCTGATGTTCTCCCTCTGCGCCTGATAGTGGAGGAGTCCTTTGCCTCAACAATAGGCGAGCAAGTCGGACCTCGTGTAACAGGATCAGCTGGACAGCCTGTCAGCCTATCTTGCAAGGCATCTGGTTCACCAGAACCACAAACAGGTTGGGTGTTACCAGATGGGAATGTAGTTTGGAAGGGCTTAGCAGTATCAGGGGGACTTACGATACAATCAAATGGGAGTCTTTTTCTTTCCAACCCCTCTCTGAGAGATGCTGGTCAATATCGTTGTGTTGCTGCCAACCAGTATGGTAGCGCCTCCTTGTCCATTAACCTAGAAATAAACTCACTGAATCCGTTGTCTTTTGGACATGTTCCAGTAGGGCCACAGTCAGCCTCTGGACGATCAACAAAGATACGAGCGCCAATGTTACGCCAATTAGAGGAAGGATCAGGGGATGGAGTAGAGGAAGAAGTGCGAACTATTGTAGTTAATAAAAAACATGCAAGACCTCTTCAACCTACTCCAAACAGACACTTTCAAGTTGGCAAGCCCATTAGACGAGGGCCTCTGAGAAAGGGTCCCTTAAGAAGAAGAGGGAGGCCTCTATCATCTGAGCAGATGAGAAACCACAATGACAGCAGGTCTAGAGTCACCCTAAACAAACAAAACATAGACCCTCAAAAATGGGCTGACCTACTGGCAAAGATACGTCAGAAGACTGCGCTTACTAACAACAGTGAGGACAACACAACAGGAAAGCCCACAGCAAAACCATTGAGAGGAGACAAAGACTTAGAAAGAAACGATGATGGTGATGACATAAAGGGGGAAGGGATAAATATATCAGACATGGAAGGGTCGTCAGTTGATGATGCTGTTCTGCGAGAGGAAAGTTTACAGCCTATTTACCCCCCTCAGACGGTAGACGACGTAACACAAGTGGAAACTAGGACAAAAACTGCCACTCAGAGACATATAAACATTGAGCCCTCGGACACACAGACACACAAGAATGAGGCTACAACACAGCTCAAAACAACAACACAGACAAATCCAGTCACCTCAACGCCACCCTTTGGAACTAATGAAATTGACCCAGATCCAGCTGGAAGAGAACAAGAGGAAGCAATCCCCACGTCCTCAAGAGTCAAACCTTTAAAATCACATAGGGGATTCATGCCTAATTTAGCCCCAAAAACACGGCCTCAAAACCCTTGGAACTCTCGCAGGAGGATCGGACAGCGGAGGCGAGTCCTAAACAGGCCAAGGGGGCGACCTACTCTACCACCTCAACCTCTGCCTGACTTTCCAAAAACTGTGATACCTGACACAACTGTCACTGTCACAACGAACCAAATGACAATATCTCCTATTCTGGTCAAAGAGATGAATGATATTAAAACTACTTTGTCTACTCCAACAATTAGTATAGTAAATCCTTCAACTACGTACATTTATACTACTCTAGGTATCACCACTTCAACAGCCGACTTGCCTTCACTGACTTCATTGCCCCACATGGACACAGAGACATATGTAGACGCGATGACTCATTCAAGCAACATACCAGACAGCACAGAGTCTTGGGTCTTTAAATCTCAATCACCGGTGACTGGTGATTCTCATGATGCGCACACAAAAACACCCTCAAGCATACATGATGATGGGCCCTCAGGCAAAAAAGGTGAAGGACTGGAAACAAATGTTGATGTTGGACACAATGTATTTCATTTCTCCACTATTCTCCAAGCCCCTGTAACCTCCACAGTTTTATTGCCAACTCCTTCAACTCCTTCAACCAGTCCCACAAATAGCTATGTTACAAGTGGTACTAGTGTTGCAGCTCTAGATGAAACATTTTCAACACTGACTACATTTACCCCTGTTACTGAAAGTTTTAGTCCATCGACGATGCCTACCGAAACTACCCCTATATTTAGCACTACTAAGGGTAACACATTTTCAACTTCTGCTCCCACAACTGTTATTCATTTTTCCACTACCCTTCCCCCGACTTCTACTTTGAGTGGTACAAATACTGCAGATCTCTTCAGAGTTAGTCCTCAGATGACTTTAGGTCCTGCTTCTTCTACTTCGAAAACAAGCAGTCCTATTCCTGGTGCCTCCTCAGTCAAAATGTCATCAACTACTACCAGTGTAACTACACCCAGTGCATCCTCTGCTGCTGCCACTACAACAACAACATCAAGTCCTGCTGCGTCATCCAGAGAGAGGCCAATCATCGGCCAGGTCAAACCCAAAGGGAGGCCTGTGTCTGTCGCTTCAAACCAGAGTCGACCCCCAACTGACTGGAGGAACCCTGGAGCTAATTTAATTCCGGATTCACACAGCAACAGGCCACAGTGGTCTCCATCTCCTCTTCCTGCCGCCCCACGGGTGAGTCTTAATTGATTAAAACATTTTTTATTTCAGGCAAATGTGTTTTAAAGCCAATACCTACAACAATAAGACCAATTAAAAAAGGTGAACACACTTTCATTTAATTTGAATAAATAATAATTTATTCACAATCTTTGGCGATTTTCTTAGTTTTTTAGAAAAGTTTGGCATTTCTTTAAGGGCATGTTTGAAATGTAGCTTGCAGCTTTGACATTGGTTCATGCAGAAGTCATAAGCATACAGTCATCCGAATGTGCAAGCCAAGGGGTAAAAAGCTTAGCAAAGAATGCATAATAGATCTCGAAATACTCTAATCTGTGATCACATGACCTACTATCAAAACCTAAGGGATGTTTATGGAAGATCTTATATTTATAGGATTTTTCAGCACACTATCAGTAAGCAAAGATGAAAAACACACGCTCCATTACAACAACATTATACGTTGTCAGAGTCTAATCCCATGGGATTTGTTACAATGAGACATTAATTCATTTACAAGACTGCGCAAGCCAAAGTAATGAATCCATCACAGATGAGGAACTTTTAATCTGAAACAACAATAATGCTGTATTAAACAAATTGTATTGCCACCCTTGTATCATGCTGGTACTTTTTAATCACTAATGTGATTACAATCATATTGTTCCCAGGTACCGGTTTTAAGATTCAGGCCAAAGATTGCTGACCCACACATCAGAACCGTGTCATTCCCAGCTGAGGGCATTGCAAGGCTGACTTGTGAGGCTCAAGGAGAACCGAAACCCTCCATCACATGGACCAAGATCGCCACAGGTAGGCAGATTTGGACACATTTGATTCACCATATACAACAAAACACACAATACATTTATATAGAAATGAGGCCTCAGAGTCTTACCTTCAACCTACATGCAAGCCTGATGAATGTGATTTGTGTATTGAATTATAAACTCAGGAGTAGTGTATTTGTATCCTATTTGGATTATGCAGACCTACAATAAGTTTACCATTTTAAAATGTTTTTAATTCCGTCTGTATGTATACAGCTATAGATTTTGACACTGGCAAAGAGTAAATAAATAAAAGCTTCCAGATACACACAAATGAGGAATATGCATATAGGTTAACCATATATGTAGGATATGCCATGTAGGAAAGAGTTAAGTACAGTACAGTATTGTGGAACAATGTTATTCCACCAGTAGCTGTGTTTTTAATTAAATTTTCTTCAGCCGTCATTTGGACATTGCAAAACAGCAAATAGTAAAACAGACTACGGGATAGGGTTTTACGGTATACCGGTATTAGTATAATACCACGATACTAATGAATAATTTTCGGTACTATACAGCCTCTGAAAAGTACCGGTCCGCCATACCCCGCTGCGCCCTCGTCGTCGTCACGTTGTGTCATTGCTGGTTTACGAGCAGAGGAGCATGTTCGGCAGCGCACAATCAAGGAGTACTTACAAGCAGACACAGTGTGTAGACAGAAAAGAGAGAACGGACGCATTTTGGCTTAAAAACTGACGATAAAGGTGAAGTTATAACTCTGAAACGCCCATCGGAAGCTAGCTGGCTAGCGGCTAAAGTCCAGCCCCAGTCGGCAGTGTTGTAGCTACTTCTAAATCACTAATCCTTGCCTCTATGGTGACAAATAAAGTATGTTTCTTACAAGTATCATCCCTGCAGAATGAGGAATAGTTAAACATGTTTCACTACACACCGGCGTCAAAATGTAAACAAACGCCATTGGTGGATCTACACCTAACATCCACTGTAATGATACCAAGTACAGTAAATGATAAATGATAAATGGGTTATACTTGCATAGCGCTTTTCTACCTTCCAGGTACTCAAAGCGCTTTGACAGTATTTCCACATTCACCCATTCACACACATATTCACACACTGATGGCGGAAGCTGCCATGCAAGGCGCTAACCAACAGCCATCAGGAGCAAGGGTGAAGTGTCTTGCCCAAGGACACAACGGACATGACTAGGATGGTAGAAGGTGGGGATTGAACCCCAGTAACCAGCGACCCTCCGATTGCTGGCACAGCCACTCTACTAACTTCGCCACGCCGTCCCATATCTAGTCGATACTACTATGATTACGTCGATATTTTTTGGCATCCTAACATATTCTTTTGTTTTTTTCAATGTATATTATCAGGAAATATGTCTCTGGACACATGAGGACTTTGAATATGACCAATGTATGATACTGTAACGACTTGGTATCGGATTGATACCCAAATCCGTGGTATCATCCAAAACTAATGTAAAGTATCAAACAACAGAAGAATAAGTGATTATTACATTTTAACAGAAGTGTAGATAGAACATGTTAAAAGAGAAAGTAAGCAGATATTAACAGTAAATGAACAAGTAGATTAATAATGTCCTTAATAATTTTGACAAAATAATAGAACGATAAATGACACAATATGTTACTGCCTATGTCAGCAGACTAAATTAGGAGCCTTTGTTTGCTTACTTACTTCTAAAAGACAAGTTGTCTTGTATGTTCACTATATTATTTAAGGACAAACTTGCAATAAGAAACATATGTTTAATGTACCATAAGATGTTTTGTTAAAATAAAGCCGATATATGATTTATTTAGAAAAGTATCGAAAAGTACCGAAAAGTATCAAAATAATTTTGGCACGGGTACCGGTACCAAAATATTCGTATCAGGACAACACTACTACAGGATTACACATTACTATCAACATCCTATAAGGGTAAGACTTATACAAGACTTGTAAAACACTGTATAATTTCTGGAACATTTAGGTACTACATAACTTAACTACATAAGCGATCATTTATGTGTTTATCGTGTCTAATTATTTTTTTTATCTTTCTGTTGCCCTTTCTAATGGTGTGTCTGTCGATGTTTGTTTATCAGGAGCTGTCATGTCAGTCCATTCCAGGTCTCAGCGGTTTGAGGTGCTGCCAAATGGCAGTCTTGTCATCCAAAGTGTTCAGCTACAAGACAGGGGCACGTACATTTGCAGCGCACACAACTTCCTGGGCCGTGACAGGTGAGAATACTTTAGTTATCAGTTATGAATGCAAAATAACTACACACTCTTATGCCAACACTGAGACTTTGTAAGTATTTGTATACTGAGAGAGGATGTTTTTTGTTGTTTTTAATTTTTTATGGCAAGGCTGCTAACAACCCTGGAAGTGTGGACACGTCCCCCTCGAATGCAGCTGGCTGGCTATAGAGAATTCACCATTCATCAAGGTGGAGAAGTCCACCTGGAATGCCATGCGAGCGGTGTCCCAACTCCTCTGCTCTCCTGGGTTCTTCCGGATCGCTCAGTCCTGACCTCCACTGCCAACTCCGGCAATCGTATCAGTATGGACTCAAACGGAACCCTCCATATTTCATTAACCTTACCAAGTGATCGCGGGATATATCGCTGTGTGGCCTCCAACTCAGCCGGTGCTGCCAGTGCTTCTGTTCGGTTACACGTATCGTTGTTGCCCACGGTGATGGAGCAACCCAGAGAGGAACGCCTGGTCTTGGGTCTGGGGAGACCGCTGTATGCTCACTGCTTTGCTAAAGGGGACCCACCACCAACTTTGAGATGGCGTCTCCCAGATGGGACTCTAGTTCAGCCATCCCAGTTTCTTCATGGTAACCTTTTTGTCTTGCCAAACGGGACCCTACATATCCGAAAAGTGGGTCCGAAGGATGTTGGGATTTATGCATGCACATCCACTAATGCAGTTGGAACTGATAGGAGGAAGGTCAAGGTGGAAATTAAAGAAGAAACAGATGGTGAAAAAAGAGTTGAAGGGACAACTTATACATCTGCTCTTTTGAAAAACAATTCTTTGTCCAATCCCAGCTACCAATCAATGCCACTTGATTCTGCTCGCCTGACCCCACTATCGCCTTCTCATGGATCCAGGAATGGGCCAGGAACAGGCTCAAAATACTCACATTATCCTCGCCAGCCCACTTCTGCCGACTCAGCCTCGAAAATCAATAGAACAGTCATTCCCTCCCACTCACAGCTGACTAATTTGACAAAAACCTCAGTGGTTACCACCTCTGGCTTTGTAAACACATCTGAAAAAGGCAGAGCTTCAGTTGTTTTGCGGTCCATGCCCGTAACTCCATTCAGCAAAGCCCGAATTGTCTTCAGCTCACCCTCCATCACTACTGTGTCCTATGAAGAAAATCTGCAGCTTCACTGCTCTGTAACAGGCCACCCATCCCCCATTATTATTTGGAGGACCCCCAACAAGAAACTGGTGGACATGCATTTCAGGTATTGAGTTTTTAAACTGATATAACGTGTGATTAATATAATTTTGCTCTGGCATTATGTCTCACGCTATGTGTTTGTGTGTTTTCCGTGTATGTTTAAATTGAAGTTTTGAGCGACGCCTGAAAGTGCACCCAAATGGCACACTGTCCGTCCAGTCAGTGACAGAGCGGGACATTGGAGACTACCTTTGCATTGCACGCAACAAGGTTGCAGATGATTATCGTCTCCTGCGTGTTTCTGTTGTTGTCAAGCCTGCAAAGATTGAGCCCAAGCAGCCTTTCAATCAAATGGTCTCATTTGGAAAGGCATTGAAGGTAACGTACCAATCAAATGTTAGGTATTTGATCATATCAGACTATGTGGGAATTAGACTTAGTCTGTCCTGTTTGCAGCATCTGTAGTGATTTCTATTCAGTGCGCTACGCTCAAATTACCTTTCTCAAGTATTAAAGGATTATTCAATAATGTCAAAGCAAGAAATCTACTAGTGGATTTTAAGCGGTATCAGACATGAGATTTCCAAGGTGGTTAAAGTCAGTCATTTAATCAGTTCATGTCTCAAACCAATCTTCTAACTTTCCGGAATTGGGAAAATAGAACGCTATTCAATTTCAAGTCTGAGATGCTTTAGATATCATAGGTGAAAGGCAGTGGGTGTGGCACTCTCTACCGTGACTAGAAATAGTGTAATTTATCTATAGAATCGTTATAACTATACCTCTGCAAAAAACTGTGTTTTTTTTGCTCGTCTCCCACCGTAGTCACCGTGAAGCCAAGTGCTACATACGCTTCATTATATTGTGATGCGGCAAAAAAGCGGGGCCCGCCCCACTATTTGAGAAGGACTGAGCTAAATCATTGCTATGAAGCTGATTTGGTGTAGGTTCTGCAAAATTTTAATTTTGTCATAGATAATGATGTATATTTCTGTTTTACGTTTCTCTCAGAAAGAGTTTTGAATTCATGCAGAATGCTGCTATCTATCAGTCAGCAGTCTTCATCGATGACAATGAATATTTTAAAACCTGGTAATGCTAATAACAAAACTTAATTAAAAACAACATGAGGTGATGTGCAAGGGAGGACCCTGACTTACTGCATTAATCTGTTACTCTTTTTTGCTTATACATGTACAGCAAGTGTCTCAAAGTCTCATAGTTTGTGGCCTTCTACTTAACTTCATAATGTAGTGTGTTTGCAACCTACGCACCGTGGGCGGTGAATAGTTAAATATATTATTGCAATATTGAAGCCTAAGAGAAAGAACTCTAACTACAATAACAGTGCAAACACAAAGACACGAAGAACAACTTCTTGTAGGCAAGCGGAGGTCCCTCTGACCATCTCCTGGGCCACTCAACAGTGTCAAAATATGAAATTTCTACATTAAATTTTACATTCATAATCAATTAAAGCCTACCGTAGATCATAGTTATAGTCATAGTTGTTTGTAGGAGTAGTTAAAGGCCTCCTGAAATAATTTTTTTTAATTTAAACGGGGATAGCAGATCCATTCTATGTGTCATACTTCATCATTTCGCGATATTGCCATATTTTTGCTGAAAGGATTTAGTATAGAACAACGACGATAAAGTTTGCAACTTTTGGTCTCTGATAAAAAAAAGCCTTGCCCCTACCGGAAGTAGCGTGATGTAGTCAGTTGTTCGCCTCCTCATATTTTCCTATTGTTTTCAACGCAGCTAGAGCGATTCGGACCGAGAAAGTGACGATTACCCCATTAATTTGAGCGAGAATGAAAGATTCGTGAATGAGGAACGTTAGAGTGACGGACTAGAATGCAGTGAAAGACATATCTTTTTTCGCTCTGACCGTAACTTAGGTACAAGCTGGCTCATTGGATTCCACACTCTCTCCTTTTTCTATTGTGGATCACGGATTTGTATTTTAAACCACCTCGGATACTATATCCTCTTGAAAATGAGAGTCGAGAACGCGAAATGGACATTCACAGTGACTTTTATCTCCACGACAATACATCGGCGAAGCTCTTTAGCTACTGAGCTAACGTGATAGCATCTGGCTCAAATGCAGATAGAAACAAAATAAATAAATCCCCGACTGGAAGGATAGACAGAAGATCAACAATACTATTAAACCATGTACATGTAACTACACGGTTAATAATTCTCAGCCTAGCAAAGCTTAACAATGCTGTTGCTAACGACGCTGAAGCTAACTTAGCAACTTAGCAACGTGACCTCACAGAGCTATGATAAAAACATTAGCGCTCCACCTACGCCAGCCAGCCCTCATCTGCTCATCAACACCCGTGCTCACCTGCGTTCCAGCGATCAACGGCGCGACGAAGGACTTCACCCGATCACAGATGCGGTTGGCGGCTAGCGTCGGCTAGCGTCGGCTAGCGTCGGCTAGCGTCGGCTAGCGCGTCTGCTATCCAAGTTGTGTTGCTACAGCCAGCTGCTAATACACCGATCCCACCTACAACTTTCTTCTTTGCAGTCTCCATTGTTCTTTAAACAAATTGCAAAAGATTCACCAACGCAGATGTCCAGAATACTGTGGAATTTTGAGATGAAAACAGAGCTAATTTGTATTGTTTTCAATGGGGTACCGATACTCCTGTTTCACTGGCTATGTCACGCGCATACGTCATCATCCAAAGCCTTTTCAACCGGAAGTTTAGCGGGAAATTTAAAATTGCACTTTATAAGTTAACCCGGCCGTATTGGCATGTGTTGCAATGTTAAGATTTCATCATTGATATACAAAATATCAGACTGCGTGGTCGGTAGTAGTGGGTTTCATTAGGCCTTTAACACAGTTATTCACATGGTTAAATGGTGGATCTGAAGTGAAACTTTGCAAGGCCCAGCCTCAACCCGACTCTACCTCCAGTGGCCTCAGTTAAATTGACTTTGAGACCCCTGATGTACTAATGTGTACGAAGTTTTATAGATTGTGTTTTTCAGTAGCAATGTTTAATCAATGTTTAAAATTCATCTGCAATTGATTATCAAGTTATAAATATACATACTGATTATTAGTTCCCATTGTAAACAATGATTCTGGTTCTTACAGGTGGACTGTGTGGCCTCAGGACGACCTGACCCAGCCGTGAGTTGGAGTCTACCAGACGGAACAATGGTAAACAGTGTGTTGCAGGGGGCGGATAGAGCGGGGCGGGCACGCAGGCTAATCGTCTTCGATAATGGAACATTGCTGGTTCCAGCAGTGGGCATGGGAGAGCAAGGGGAATACACCTGTTATGCTGAGAATCAAGGAGGTCAAGATACCATGAAGGTGAAGGCAAACCAAAATTCAGAAAACGCTTGCAATCTTTTATTTTCTAATTGTTTTTAACAGATACTTCTTTCCCATAAGGTAAACGTCAAGGTTATGACGAAATCTCCACCAGCCTCCAATGATGACAGAAGTTATCAAGTCATTAAAGTACGTCAGGGGGCAACAGCCGTCATTCGCTGCCAGGCCATGGGTGATCCTCCACCAACAGTGACTTGGTTCTCACCAGCACATCGAGCCATTCCAGTCAGCTCTGGTTTTTACTCCGACCGGGTTGTGGCGGCTGCAGGAGGAACTCTGGAGGTGCGTCGGGCCCAAAAGACTGACGCAGGAAACTATACATGCCAAGCAAGCAACTTAGCCGGGGAAAGAAGCATGGTGGTGGGCCTTGAGGTGGATATTCCTAATTATGGAAACAATGGCTTTAGTGATAACAATGGCCATACAAGAACAAGCAGTGGAAATACCAAAGTAACCAGTGGTCTTAATCCAGCCCCCAGGAGCGATTCTGAAAATGGTTTCAAAAAGTCTACTAGTGGAATCACAACACAGCTCAGTCGTGTCATTAGCATCGATGTGAACGACAGTGGAAATGTCAGACTAAAAGCAAATAACCATGGAATCATTGATAAAAATGCCCCAGGAACTTTAATTAGAGAAATAACTACTAGAAGCCGTCAGAGCTCAGCTGGAGGTGGAGGTTTTGAAAGGAATCTTGGGGCTAGGACCAATGACTTTGCGGCTGGAAAGGCAAACAATGACGAAAACCCCAGTAGAGACAACAGCAAGATAAGCAGCATTTCAAGAAATAGAGTGTTTGCAAGTAGTACTGCTAATCATGGTGGGAGTAGCACTATCGGCACAAGTTGGACCATTGGCAACTCAGAAATGAACAATAAAAATAGGAACAGTGGTTTAAGCAGTGCAGCTGCTGCTGAAAAACGCACACATAGCGCCACTGATAAACGTGTGGGTGTGGTAACTACAGGGAAACAGCTGGTAATGAAAGGCCAAACTGTTCTTTTGCCATGTCCCTCTCATGGTTCCCTATCTTTGACCTGGTATCTGCCTGGTAACGGTGTCCTACCAGCCCCGTACTACGGAAGCCGGCTCACGGTTCACAGAAACGGTTCCTTGGAGCTGCGAGGTGCTCGGGTGAGCGACAGTGGCACCTTGGTGTGCGTAGTGAGAGGGGACAAAGGAGAAGTGAGAATTCAGGTCGAGCTGCAGGTCTCTGAGCCACAAGAACTATCCAGATCAGTTTTGTCTGCGGTACCTCGCCCAGGAGACCGAGTACAAATCTCTCAATATAGACAGCTAATACCTGAGGTGCCTTCTCGAATTACTGTTCCTATGAAGACTTTTCAACAAGCACCATCTTCACTTGTAGCCCCTGATCCTATTGCCCCCCCCGCACCCCTGGCTGTTTCAGCACCAGTTGTGAGCACCAAAACTGCTTCTCTGATTAGTATTACAAATGGAGAGACGCTTCGTCTATTTTGTTCTGCTTCTCCAGACCCAAAACAAACCCAAGACTCCCTTTCTTGGACTTTTCCCAATGGCAAGGTGGTGTCCAGGAGGGACAGCGGAGACTCGGGCCGGTATTTAGTCCAAGAGGATGGGACACTGGTTGTGCACCAGACATCCGTGTTTGACCGAGGCACTTATACCTGCAGATCCTCCGACCAGGATTCCTCTTCGGTTTCAGTTGTCACAGTCCCCGTCATAGTCATTGCTTACCCGCCACGTATCACAACAGGCCCCTCGCCTGTGTCCTACACACGTCCTGGTGTCGCCGTGGAGCTGCCCTGCCTTACCATAGCAACTCCCCGGGCAATGGTTACCTGGGAAACACCAGACATGACACAGCTCAGGGTGATGGGCCAAGCTCGTATCTATGGCAACCGGTACCTGAGTCCCCGAGGTTCTTTGGTGATACAGAACCCGTCAAGTAGGGACACAGGATTTTACAGGTGCACAGCCAAAAACGTGATAGGAGTGGACACAAAGACAACATACCTGCATGTTATATAACAAGGTGAAGAATAATGTCATTGACTGATGAAGTATTAACTCAATGCCCAAATCAACTGCAAAGCTCTGTTGAAATACTGGTGATGTTTAAAAAAAAGACTCCAATAATATGTGATGTGTGAAATATTATTCAGTATTTTGTATCAGGTTATTTGCTTAAGCATATACATCTACAAGTACGGTATTTACCAAATGTGCCTTATATTTTTGATAGGGCTAAAACACATTTCAAAATGGTGCTCAAGTTGCAGATATTTATGATTTTATGACACTGTGTTTCTTTCTGGGCTAGTACAAAATAACCAAGATCCTTTTCAGTTTAAAAATCATGCACTAGTGTATTATTTGCATTTTGCACCATTTTCTAACTCAGTAGCTGCCAAATTTGACCAAGCAGAAGCTTAAACAAAATGCTAAACTGGTCTTTTCGTTTGTTTTTAAGTTTGGATTTGGATAAAAATGTTTACATTTCTGGGGTAGTTGTTCAACTGGTTTTGAAAAATAATTTTTGCTTGCACCTTTGCAGAATTAACAAGGTCAGGTGAAATTACAACTTCAAGGCATTTAAATATGTTCATAAGACAAAAGGCGTCTTTGTAATTCTTTGAATAATTAGGATTACTTAAATGTTTTATTCCAGGTAACAGACAGACTAATCATATTTTAATTTCTTTCATGTTAAGTTATTGCTCTTGCAAAGACTGTTTCTTTGTGACAAAGAGGGAACTATGTATGTTGAAACTGTCAAGCAACTTTAAAGTGCCATTATATTTTTTAACTCCCACAATTTAATAATAAAATGAGAAATGGATTTAACCATTTTGTTGCATTTATTATAAAGACAACTTGTTCATTTGAAACTCAGTTTTTGAACCAGTAAAGCGGTTTTGGACACATGATGATGACTTCATATTCTTTGCACTGAAAACTGCAATAAAACTCATAGAGCCTGCAGTGCCAGAAAAAAGACTTCATAGTTGTCCTTTCCTGTTCTCATATAAACAGCAAAGTAATCCTCTTCAAATTACACACTATAACACGAAGACCCAATTAATGATTGACATGTACAAGACTACTAAACATACATAAAACCAAATGTTATTGCAATGAGTCATGCAAACATCCAATTTGTTGCTAATTAAAAGCATTGACATCCACCACCAAGTTAAGCATACTTGTATTTTGTAGAACAAAGTCGATGAGACCCATTGTGTAAAAAACCGAACATGTTTTCAATTAAGTCTTCATGGTTTCGTAATCCCTTTCACATTGGCCCACCAACATCACAGACCTTTGTCTATGTGCTACAAAAGCAAACAAAATCGATGAGTTTAGAGGCACCCACGTCAAAAAACAGACAATACAAACGTTTACAATCAGTCAAGCATACAATAGCCGTTGGGAATGGCAAGGCTTCAAAGTCTGGTATTCAGGGGAGCTGTGATAGCTTGAGAAAATAAAGAAAATCTGTGAGCAAGGAGACAGTATAGGGGGAGCAGTAAACTCCAGTTTAACAAGGGCAGATATTACAGTAAAATTACATGAAATTGTGGTGTCAGACTCATTGTTTCATATTCAATAATACTCTGACTTAAAGTTTCACCCAACTGATAAACATTGGATTTTCCAAGGGCTATGTTAAAAAGGAAACTGCAGTTTTTTTGGAATTCTGCCGATCATTCACAATCATTATGTAAGACCTTTTGTGCATTATTTTCTAACTTGTAAATAGGTATAAATAAAAGTCTTACTCAATTTACTCTTTGTGACTTGACTTTTAAAAAAGTATTAGTAATATTGTTATTATAAGCGCAAACGCGGGCAAACTATTTTTTTTAGCAGCGCCACGATCACAGAGAGCTAACTAGCTTATGCTGCTCTGTTGACATCATCGGCTGGTGAGCTGCTTCCTCGCCTCGTGCTCGTGAAAGTTTATTCTAGATCAAAAATAAAGTGTCTCACCTTAATAGTAGTAAGTAAGTAAGTAAGTAAGTAAGTAGGTAAGTAAGTAAGTACATTTTGTTTATAAAGCGCTTTTCACAGATAAAATCACAAAGATTGTAGATGACTGAAATATGCTGGTATCAACCTAACCTAAACCCCCTTCCCCCCAACCCTCTCCACATCCCACCCCCCGGATTGTAAATAATTCAATGTATATAATCTTATGATTAATTTGTGTGATGACTGTATTATGCTGATAGTATATATATGTATATATATATATATATATATATATATATATATATATATATATATATATATATATATATATATATATATATATATATATATATATATATATATATATATATTGTACCATAAATTGATTAACGTGGACCCCGACTTAAACAAGTTGAAAAACTTATTCGGGTGTTACCATTTAGTGGTAAAATGTACGAAATATATACTGTACTGTGCAATCTACTAATTAAAGTTTAAAACAATCAATCAATCAAGTACTGTACAAAATATATTTGAAGTAAAACAACAATTCAATTTAAAACAACAGGGGCAACATCATAAAAATAATACAAAGTGGATTAAAAATGATAGTTAAAAGGTGCGTTAACTAAAAGCTTTACTAAAGAGAGAAGTTTTCAAATGTTTCTTAAAAGTTTCAACACAGTCAAGATCACGGAGAGACTGGTGCACATTGTTCCAGAATCTGGGAGCTATGGCCTGGAATGCTGGGTTTTAAAACAAATTTTTGGGATCTTAAGAAGATCCTGGTCTGAAGACCGGAGGCTGCGCTCTGAAGAGTAGGGGCATAATAAATCAGTGATGTACTGAGGAGCCCCACCATACAACGCACGGAATGTCAGGACTAAAATCTTAAAAGGATGAGGACATAATCCAACAAGTTGGCGAACTTCGACGTGTAATTTAGACGGCGAGAAAAACATGGAAAGACACTCGGTTATTCTCTGCGAGGATTATGCTAATTTCTCATCTAATCAGGAATATATCAACATACAATCAGTCGGCATCCCACTGACAGCAGACATAGTACAGTAAGTGATGTTTGATGGCTCTCATGAGGTCTGCAGTGAGTAGTAATCAGTGATGTTGTTGAAGGGAAAAGCAAACGTGATACGTTTTTGAAATTAATGTGATGACTTGATTAACGTGGACCCCGATTTAAACAAGCTGAAAAATTTATTCGGGTGTTACCATTTTGTGGTCAATTGTACGGCATATGTACTGTACCGTGCAATCTACTAATAAAAGTTTCAATCAATCAATCAATCAAAATACGTAAGTATTATGAATCTGCCTGTCACTACATTACGTATATACTTACAGCATGTATATAAAACCTTAATTACAGTCATTTCCGTACTGTATTGCTTTGAACTCTGCGCTTTATACAATGCTGTGGTTATTTAATGGATTTTATTGGGGGCTCAAAAGCTTTGCATGCCGCCAATGAATGAAGCCTTGTCACGGTAGACCAATCAAACACACTCACACAATCACTCTGTCAGCCATTTAATGCGTTATGGACTCACCATCATTGCGATGAAGACCTGATAAAATGCACACAACGCAGAATATATGGCACAAGCCCAGTTGCGACCCGCCTCGAGACGAGAAGTGAAAGCAAAAACGAGGCCGAGAAAATGCAAGACAAAGCAACCCCAGATTCCTCAATCCAACACAAAAGAGGAGATTGGCAAACACCAAGCTCAATGACCTCTCCAGGAGCATATTGTATGCTGTGTTACAGGCACTGTCTTTTGTTACATTTGTGAATTAACACAAGCACCTGTGTAAATATTTCATGTTTCAATGTGTACACCAGCGGCTTATAGACTTACGCAACCAATATATGTACAAAATAAAATATGTGCAAAAAATAAGGGGGTGTGACTTATATTCAGGGGCTATAGCCGGAAAAATAGGTTAAATCTGAAAATAAAAAACGTTGGATCTTTTATTTTATACTACAGGGGTGTCAAAGTAATTTTAGCTCAGGGGCCGCATGGAGGAAAATCTATTCCCATGTGGGTCGGACGGTTAAAATCATGGCATAATAACTTAAAAATACAACTACAACAACTTCAGATTGTTTTCTTTGTTTTACTTCGGCCCAAAGTAGAACAAGCATATTCTGAAAATTTACATATCACAAATAATCCTCTGGACAAAATATTTCAAGTTATTTGAAAATTCTAAGGAAAAAATGTGTGCAGTTTTAAAAACCCCATGAAGAACACAATGAATTTAGACTAGGGGTGTGATACGTACGGCCTGTGGCCCGGATCAGGCCCGCAAACAGGTTTTATCCAGCCCGTGGAATGAGTTTGTAAAGAATGAAAATGAGCCGAAATTTATGAATGTAAGAAACTGCTGTTTTAAATGTGTCCACTAGATGTCGCAATAGCAATTCTTTGTATCTTTGTAGATTATGCTACATATGCAAAAAAAGTGAACCAGTCGAGGAAAATAAGCAAACTACATACGTAACATCCTGTAATTTGATTTTGATATTATTTTTTATCTTGATAGATTGAAAATTAACACCAATGAGTTGACTGATAATCATCATCACATAATTTATTCAGAAAGTATAAATAACGACAAATAAAGATAGAATACTATTAACCGCAACATGCAAGTGTAAAAAAACCCCAACAACATTATGATTTGTACATTTTCAGAATGTGCTTGTTCTATTTGTAAACAAAACAATCTGAAGTTGTCTTTATTTTTAAGTTATCGTGCCGTGATTTTAGCAGTCCGGCCCACTTGGGAGTAGATTTTTCTCCATGTGGCCCCCGATCTAAAATTACTTTGACACCCCTGATTTAGACTTAATATCAGTGTATCTACAAAACAATTTAACTTTCAATTCACAGCCCATCGAGGATTGAACAAAAAAAACTCTTCTATGTATCAACTACCTCATTTGTCATTTCCACTCTTCACTTTCTTTAAATTTGCACAATAACTTCCATGCAGGGCAGCACGGTGGGAGAGGGGTTAGTGCATCTGCCTCACAATACGAAGGTCCTGGGTTCGATCCTGCGCTCGGGATCTTTCTGTGTGGAGTTTGCATGTTCTCCCCGTGACTGCGTGGGTTCCCTCCGGGTACTCCGGCTTCCTCCCACTTCCAAAGACATGCACCTGGGGATAGGTTGATTGGCAACACTAAATTGGCCCTAGTGTGTGAATGTGAGTGTGAATGTTGTCTGTCTATCTGTGTTGGCCCTGCGATGAGGTGGCGACTTGTCCAAGGTGTACCCCGCCTTCCGCCCGATTGTAGCTGAGATAGGCTCCAGCACCCCCCGCGACCCCATAAGGGATAAGCGGTAGAAAATGGATGGATGGATGGAACTTCCATGCAGCATTTTAAGTGGGGTTACCAATTGTTTATTTTACTCCTGTTTGTTTTACCTTGGCTCGAGTGGGAGGAGTCTTTGCCCCGTGTTAGCGTGTACCTCTTGCTTGGTATACTTGCTCGCCTAACAGAATTGCTATTGCGACATCCAGTGGACATATTTAAAACAACAGTTTCTTTCATTTAAAAATGCAGCTCAATTTTACACTGAATCTGTGCCGCATGTTTGACATCACTGGTTTACTGTGTATATTGCAAATGCTCTAGATGTTGAAAAACACATAGCCTAAAACCATTTTTGATGTCTAAATAGACATAATTGTATAACCACCATGACAAAAAGAGCTAAAAGACCACAACACCAACATCTGGGGCATAGGTAGTAAAGGAGGTACCAGCTGATATGCAATCCCCATTCCTTTATTAATTATATTACCGGGAGTTATATAATATATCAGTGTTTTACCAGTTTTGGACACCTACTGTATGCATAAGTAAAGCACTTTGGCATCCTTTACTGCTACATCTGTTTACATTTTACACCGTTTCAATCATGAAACCCCAAAACACACAAATTACCAGTCGAGTCATCTGTTACTATGAGAACGAGTGTTTGTGTGTTTAAATTGAAACCAGACAGTGTTAAAGCAGGCACAGTCTGTCGCTGCTCTGCTCTTGATTTGCTTTTGCACTGAAACACAAAAATAAAATAGTGGTTTGTAAATAGAAAACCCAAAACCAGTGAAGTTGGCACGTTGTGTAATTCGTAAATAAAAACAGAATACAATGATTTGCAAATCCTTTTCAACTTATATTCAATTGAATAGACTGCATAGACAAGATATTTAATGTTCCAACTGAGAAATGTACACACATTTTCAATGGGAGACAGGTCTGGACTACAGGCAGGCCAGTCCAGTACCTGCCCCCCTTTATTACAAAGCCACACTGTTATAACACGTGGCTTGGCATTGTCTTGCTGAAATAAGCAGGGGCGTCCATAATAACGTTGCTTGGATGGCAACATATGTTGCTCCAAAACCTGTATGTACCTTTCAGCATTAATGGTGCCTTCACAGATGTGTAAGTTACCCATGCTTTGGGCCCTAACACCCCCCATACCATCACAGATGCTGGCTTTTGAACTTTGCGCCTAGAACATTCTTGGTGGTTCATTTCCTCTTTGTTCCGGAGGACACGACGTCCACAGTTTCCAAAACCAATTTGAAATGTATACTCGTCAGACCACAGAACACTTTGCATCAGTCCATCTTAGATGAGCTCAGGCCCTCTGCGTGTTGATGATAAATGACTTTGACTTTGCACAGTAGAGTTTTAACTTGCACTTACAGATGTGGTGATATCCTTTACACAGTGATGTCAGTGTTTGATGCAGTATCGCCTGAGGGATCGAAGGTCACGAGCTTAGCCGCTTACGTGCAGTGATTTCTCCAGATTCTCTGAACCTTTTGATGATATTACAGACCTTAGATGGTGAAATCCCTAATTCCTGCAAAAGCTTGTTGAGAAATGTTGTTCTTAAACTGTTTGACAATTTGCTCACGCATTTGTTCACAAAGTGGTGACCCTCACCCCATCTTTGTTTGTGAATGACTGAGCATTTCATGGAAGCTGCTTTCACACGCAGTCATGGCACCCACCTGTTCACAATTATTGTGTTCACCTGTGGGATGTTCCAAATAAGTGTTTGATGAGCATTCCTCAACTTTCTCAGTCTTTTTTGCCACTTGTGCCAGCTTTTTTGAAACATGTTGCAGGTATCAAATTCCAAATGAGCTAATATTTGCAAAAAATAACAAAGTTTTCCAGTTCGAACGTTAAGTATCTTGTCTTTGCAGTCTATTCAATTTAATATAAATTGAAAAGGATTTGCAAATCATTGTATTCTGTTTTTATTTACCTTTTACACTGGTTTTGGGTTTTGTATATTTTGGAATGTAATGAGTGGATTTCTCATTGAGGTTCTTTTAATGTTCACCTCTTTATTGCACACAAGCAAAAGCTACTTCTCACGGAAGCAAACATAATAAAAATGCCCTAATCTCTTCCAGTGACAACCTTTTATAGCGTTCTTTGAAAAGCAACAATGAGACACAGACAGTCTAGTCTAATTTTATCTCACCACATCATCTTGAATTGAACATTTTTTGTAATCATCTGCCGTACATTTATTTGTCTATTCGAAACATGGATATTCAATTATGCATCTATCAAGCTGGCTGTATCGAACAGCTTTCCAACTTTGGTGGAAGTAATCCAATTTTGTATGAAGTCACGACATCAGTCCTCCGTTGTCACTAGAGGGCATGCACCAAAAAAAGGGCTATTGATTCAGGAATGGATGAAAAATAGGTAAATACCTTCAGATTAATTAAATAACTAAGAACAAGCGTGTATTGTTCCTAGAACTGGTCTATGCTAAGACATAAATAATCCTGTACACCAGGCGTCCCCAAACCTTTTGACTCGGGGGCAGCATATGTATATATATATATATATATATATATATATATATATATATATATATATATATATATATATATATATATATATATATATATATATATATATATATATATATATATATATATATGTATATGTGTATATATATATATATATATATATATATATATATATATATATATATATATATATATATATATATATATATATATATATATATATATATATATATATATATATATATATCAATCAATCAATCAATGTTTATTTATATAGCCCTAAATCACAAGTGTCTCAAAGGGCTGTACAAGCCACAACGACATCCTCGGTACAAAGTCACCAATGGAAACAAAATAGTTCCTATCTTGTAGATATGACTTGAACCAGCTTAAAACTGTGCCTGAGATCCCCACCCAGTTTTCCAACCTGTCCAAAAGTATTGAGTGGTCGACAGTGTCAAATGCAGCACTGAGGTCCAAAAGCATTAATACTGAAGTTTTGCCAGAGTCTGTGTTTAGACGGATGTCATTTAAAACTTTAAGAAGAGCCGTCTCTGTGCTATGAAGAGGTCAAAATCCTGACTGGAAGTTGTTGTGGCAGCCAGTAGAAGCCAAGAAGTGATTTAGTTGTTGGAGGACAACTTTCTCAATTATTTTACTTATGAATGGTAGATTTGAAATTGGTCTGTAGTTGTTGATAACAGAGGCATCTAGGCTCTGCTTTTTTAGAAGAGGTTTAATGACTGCAGTTTTGAAAGCCTTCGGGAAATTGCCCGATTGAATAGAATTATTAACTATTTGCAAGACGTCTGTTTATAGGCAGTCAAAAACATTCTTAAAGAAGTTGGTAGGTAAAACATCAAGGCAGCAGGTGGATGACTTTAGAGCTGTCACCGTTTCCACTAGAGTTTTAGAGTCTATGGCATTAAAGCTTGCTATCATTGCTGTGTTACTTTTGCCTAAATGGGTTGGTGATCCAACTTTTTTACTTGAGATATTGATGGTGCGTCTGATGCCTTCAATTTTATCAGTATAAAAGAATGCAAACTCATTGCATTTCTGCGTGGAATGGAGTTCGGCTGGTATTTGTGTTGGGGGTTTAGTCAGTCTGTC